>NW_027008594.1:0-15000 GCF_036934945.1 Oncorhynchus masou masou
GAGAGAGGAGAGGGTATCGAGTGAGAGGGTATAGTGAGAGGGTATATAGTGGGAGGGTGGTGGAGAGAGGAGAGGTTATAGAGTTGGAGGGTCCATGGAGAGAGGAGAGGGTATAGAGTGAGAGGGTATTGGAGAGAGAGGAGAGGGTATAGAGTGAGAGGGTGATGAGAGGAGAGGGTATAGGGTGATGGAGAGAGGAGAGGAGAGGGTATAGAGGGGGAGGGTGATGAGAGAGAGGAGAGGGTATAGAGTGGGAGGGTGATGAGAGAGAGAGAGAGAGGGTATAGAGTGGGAGGGTGATGGTGAGTGGAGAGGGTATAGAGTGGGAGGGTGATGAGAGAGAGAGGAGAGGGTATAGGAGTGGGAGGGTGATGGAGAGAGAGAAGGTATAGAGTGGGAGGGTGATGGAGAGAGGAGAGGGTATAGAGTGGGAGGGTGATGAGAGAGAGAGGAGAGGGTATAGAGTGGGAGGGTGATGAGAGAGAGAGAGAGAGGGTATAGAGTGGGAGGGTGATGGTGAGAGGAGAGGGTATAGAGTGGGAGGGTGATGAGAGAGAGGAGAGGGTATAGAGTGGGAGGGTGATGAGAGAGAGGAGAGGGTATAAAGTGGGAGGGTGATGAGAGAGAGGAGAGGGTATAAAGTGGGAGGGTGATGGAGAGAGGAGAGGAGAGGGTATAGAGTGGGAGGGTGATGAGAGAGGAGAGGGTATAGAGTGGGAGGGTGATGAGAGAGAGAGGAGAGGGTATAGAGCAGGAGGGTGATAGAGAAGAGACGGTATAGAGTGGGATGGTGATGGAGAGAGGAGAGGGTATAGAGTGGGAGGGTGGTGAGAGAGAGAGGAGAGGGTATAGATCAGGAGGGTGATAGAGAGGCGAGGGTATAGAGTGGGAGGGTGATGAAGAGAGGAGGGGGTATAGAGTGGGAGGGTGATGAGAGAGAGGAGAGGGTATAGAGTGGGAGGGTGATGAGAGAGAGAGGAGAGGGTATAGAGCAGGAGGGTGATAGAGAGGTGAAGGTATAGAGTGGGAGGGTGATGAGAGAGGAGAGGGTATAGAGTGGGAGGGTGATGAGAGAGAGAGAGAGGGAGAGGTATAGAGCGGGAGGGTGATGGAGAGAGAGAGGAGAGGGTATAGAGCAGGAGGGTGATAGAGAGGCGAGGGTATAGAGTGGAAGGGTGATGGAGAGGAGAGGGTATAGAGAGGGTGGGTGATGGAGAGGAGAGGGTATAGAGTGAGAGGGTATAGAGTGGGCAGTTGATGAGAGAGAGAGGAGAGGGTATAGAGTTGGAGGGTGTTGAGAGAGAGAGGGTATAGAGCAGGAGGGTGATAGAGAGGAGAGGGTATAGAGTGAGAGGGTATAGAGTGGGAGGTTGATGAGAGAGAGAGGGTATAGAGTGGGAGGTTGATGAGAGAGAGAGGAGAGGGTATAGAGTGGGAGGGTGATGAGAGAGAGAGAGAGAGGAGAGGGTATAGAGCAGGAGGGTGATGGAGAGAGAGAGGAGAGGGTATAGAGCAGGAGGGTGATAGAGAGGCGAGGGTATAGAGTGGAAGGGTGATGGAGAGGAGAGGGTATAGAGAGGGTGGGTGATGGAGAGGAGAGGGTATAGAGTGGGAGGGTGATGAGAGAGAGAGAGAGAGAGGAGAGGGTATAGAGCAGGAGGGTGATGGAGAGAGAGAGGAGAGGGTATAGAGCAGGAGGGTGATATAGAGTGAGAGGGTATAGAGTGGGAGGTTGATGAGAGAGAGAGGAGAGGGTATAGAGTGGGAGGGTGATGAGAGAGGAGAGGGTATAGAGTGGGAGGGTGATGAGAGAGAGAGGAGAGGGTATAGAGTGGGAGGGTGATGGTGAGTGGAGAGGGTATAGAGTGGGAGGGTGATGAGAGAGAGGAGAGGGTATAGAGTGGGAGGGTGATGAGAGAGAGGGTATAGGGTGATGGAGAGAGGAGAGGAGAGGGTATAGAGTGGGAGGGTGATGAGAGAGAGAGAGAGGTATAGAGTGGGAGGGTGATGAGAGAGAGAGGAGAGGGTATAGAGTGGGAGGGTGATGGTGAGAGGAGAGGGTATAGAGTGGGAGGGTGATGAGAGAGAGGAGAGGGTATAGAGTGGGAGGGTGATGAGAGAGAGGAGAGGGTATAGAGTGGGAGGGTGATGAGAGAGAGGAGAGGGTATAAAGTGGGAGGGTGATGGAGAGAGGAGAGGAGAGGGTATAGAGTGGGAGGGTGATGAGAGGGAGAGGGTATAGAGTGGGAGGGTGATGAGAGAGAGAGAGAGGGTATAGAGCAGGAGGGTGATAGAGAAGAGACGGTATAGGAGTGGGATGGTGATGGAGAGAGGAGAGGGTATAGAGTGGGAGGGTGGTGAGAGAGAGAGGAGAGGGTATAGATCAGGAGGGTGATAGAGAGGCGAGGGTATAGAGTGGGAGGGTGATGAAGAGAGGAGGGGGTATAGAGTGGGAGGGTGATGAGAGAGAGGAGAGGGTATTAGAGTGGGAGGGTGATGAGAGAGAGAGGAGAGGGTATAGAGCAGGAGGGTGATAGAGAGGTGAGGGTATAGAGTGGGAGGGTGATGAGAGAGAGGAGAGGGTATAGAGTGGGAGGGTGATGAGAGAGAGAGAGAGGGAGGGAGATGAGAGAGAGGAGAGGGTATAGAGCAGGAGGGTGATGGAGAGAGAGAGGAGAGGGTATAGAGCAGGAGGGTGATGAGAGAGGAGAGGGTATAGAGTGGAAGGGTGATGGAGAGGAGAGGGTATAGAGAGGGTGGGTGATGGAGAGGGAGAGGGTATAGAGTGAGAGAGGTATAGAGTGGGCAGTGTGATGAGAGAGAGGAGAGGGTATAGAGTTGGAGGGTGTTGAGGAGAGAGGGTATAGAGCAGGAGGGTGATAGAGAGGAGAGGGTATAGAGTGAGAGGGTATAGAGTGGGAGGGTTGATGAGAGAGAGAGGGTATAGAGTGGGAGGTTGATGAGAGAGGAGAGAGGGTATAGAGTGGGAGGGTGATGAGAGAGAGGGTATAAAACAGAGGGTGATATAGAGTGAGAGGGTATAGAGTGGGAGGTTGATGAGAGAGGAGGGGTATAGAGTGGGAGGGTGATGAGAGAGGAGGGTATAGAGTGGGAGGGTGATGAGAGAGGAGAGGGTACAGAGTGGGAGGGTGATGAGAGAGAGAGGAGAGGGTATAGAGTGGGAGGGTGATGAGAGGAGAGGGTATAGAGAGTGGGAGGGTGATGAGAGAGAGGAGAGGGTATAGAGTGGGAGGTGATGAGAGAGGAGGAGAAGGGGTATAGAGTGGGAGGTGATGAGAGAGAGGGTATAGAGTGGGAGGGTGATGGTGTGGTGTGCCTCTTTCCTTCTCTGCAATGTTCTCATCAGTATGGGAGAGAGGCAGCTCCTCTCATCTGTATTCAAAGCCAGTAGCACAACAGGAGCAGAAAGCACAGTCTGTCAGCTTGCCTGTCCCCTACTGCTAATAACCCTGGCTGACTAATAACCCTGACTGACTAATAACCCTGACTGACTAATACCCCTGACTAACTAATACCCCTGACTAACTAATAACCCTGACTAACTAATAACCCTGACTGACTAATAACCCTGACTGACTAATAACCCTGACTGACTAATAACCCTGACTGACTAATAACCCTGACTAACTAATAACCCTGACTGACTAATAACCCTGACTGACGAATAACCCTGACTGACTAATAACCCTGACTGACTAATAACCCTGACTGACTAATAACCCTGACGAACTAATAACCCTGACTGACGAATAACCCTGACTGACTAATAACCCTGACTGACTAATAACCCTGACTGACTAATAACCCTGACTGATGAATAACCCTGACTGACTAATAACCCTGACTGACTAATAACCCTGACTGACTAATAACCCTGACTGACTAATAACCCTGACTAACTAATAACCCTGACTGATGAATAACCCTGACTGACTAATAACCCTGACTGATGAATAACCTGTGATGAATATTTGACTGATGAACCCTGACTGATGAATAACCTGACTGACTAATAACCCTGACTGACTAATAACCCTGACTGACTAATAACATTTGACTAATAACCCTGACTGACTAATAACCCTGACTAACTAACCCTGACTGATGAATAACCCTGACTGACTAATAACCCTGACTGATGAATAACCCTGACTGATGAATAACCCTGACTGACTAATAACCCTGACTGACTAATAACCCTGACTGACTAATAACCCTGACTGACTAATAACCCTGACTAACTAGTAACACTTATTCCTAGTTTATATGCCAAATACCCAAACTCTCAGCATCTACCATTTCCTCATCGCTATTCACAATAACAGTAGAAAGCTAGTCTGCCAATTTGACCAGCTCCCCAGTCAATGACTAGTCACAGCACTTCTCAGCTTTTCTCAACCGAACATTTCTGCAAGTCTCCCAGTAGTCCAGAGCCTTCATTTAACTATTGAGCCGTGTGTGATTCACTTGCATGACTGATTGTGTTCGCATTTCACCAGGACAAGGGATAGACTGGACACAGAGGAGGAGAGAGAGAGAGGGGGGAGAGAGAGAGGGAAGAGATTAGAGCAGAAGAAGTGATGGCTGTATAATTAACCCTTGTAGAAGGATTTGTGCTTAAATGGCTGCCCTATATTTCTACCCCTCCACCTCTTCTCTCCACTTCTCTCCTCTTCTCTCTCCTCTTCTCTCCTCTTCTCTCCTCTTATCTCCTCTTCTCTCCTCTTATCTCCTCTTCTCTCCTTTTCTCCACTTCTCTCCACTTCTCTCCACTTCTCTCCTCTTCTCTCCTCTTCTCTCCACTTCTCTCCTCTTATCTCCTCTTCTCTCCTTTTCTCTCCTCTTCTCTACTCTTCTCTCCACTTCTCTCCTCTTCTCTCCTCTTCTCTCCACTTCTCTTCTCTCCACTTCTCTTCTCTTCTCTTCTCTCCCCTTCTCTCCCCTTCTCTCCTCTTCTCTCCACTTCTCTAATATTTTAATAATAATAATATTTTTATATAAAGCTATATATATTTATGTCACCTCTTCTCTCATCTTCTCATATTTATATCATTTATAATAATATTATATATAAAATTTATAATAATAATATATATATTTATATATAATATATTATATTTTATAATATTTATATCATCATATATATTATATCATCTATCCTCTCCTCTTTTACTCTCCTCTTCTCTCCTCCTCCTCTCCTTCTCTGTCTCACTCTCTTCATCATGCTACAGAATATCAGGGTCAGATTTTGTTTCTTATAGAACTCTAGACTATTGACAGCTCAGTCGTAGTGACAATTCAATGATGTCAGGGCACGTTGCAGATCAGTCAGTCCTGGTTGAGGCAGAAGTGACAGGCCGGACTTGCCCTTGGCTCAGGTTCAGCTCCCGGCTCAGGTTGGCTCGGCTCAGGTTGGCTCGGCTCAGGTTGGCTCGGCTCAGGTTGGCTCGGCTCAAGTTGGCTCGGCTCAGGTTGGCTCATCTTGGATGGAACTGGACATTTGTTTCTGGCTGCGTATATGATC
The DNA here is from genome assembly GCF_036934945.1 of Oncorhynchus masou masou. NCBI lineage: Eukaryota > Metazoa > Chordata > Actinopteri > Salmoniformes > Salmonidae > Oncorhynchus > Oncorhynchus masou. The sequence goes on from NW_027008594.1 coordinate 5,546, forward strand.
TCGACCTGGACTTTACTGTACGTTGGCCTGTGTGCAATATAGTAGGCTAAATCCACACCTCTCCTCGCAGCCTGCATGTGAGTGTGTGTTGAATCACTCCTGTGAGTGATAGTACATCGCAACAGAGCCAGATCTTTTCGTGTGTGTGTGTGTATCGGACAAGAACCTCTTGGGGTGAGTTTTCGGAGCGGTCTGCCTGTATCTCTGTCAGGGTACCTCTGGATGTGTGTGTTTCTGTGAGTGTGGGAGCAGCGCGTTCCCTCATGTCTGTGCATGAGTTTCTGCTGGAAGGGGAAGGCGAGGTGCCAACCCGGATCATGAACAGACTGAGTCAGATGATCCAGAGCCTGGACATCTCTGGCCTGGCCTCCCCCTTCACCCCCACAGCCAGCCAACTCTTGGACAGGACTGGAAGTGGAACATTAGGAAGTGTGTGTGTGTGTGTTTCGTGGGTCATTCCTCGAGGATTGAAAGCCTGGCTAGTTTCTTTAGAGCAGCGAGCCCAGATCGTCACAGGGTTTCCCTGTGGGCTTCCCTGCTCCCCACTAGGGTGTATGTGTAGAGTGCTATCCCAAGTTACCCTGGGACCCTTTAACAAATATAAAAGGAGACAAGCAGTAGTCTGAGCAGTTGGATTTAACACGGTCCACAGAGCACTAACTGCATGGTTGTTATACATCATGTGGTAGCAGTGACAGTGGTACAGCCCAGTTTGGGAGAGAATTAGCAAAGCACAGTGTTAGAAGCAATACAAGTTAGCTATTATGAGGCATTTTTACAGTAGTTGCACAGTGGGAGTAGTCTGAAATAGTGGATACTGTAGTGAAAACATCAGTAGAGAAGCTCCGGATCCAGGCCTCCAGACAGGGAGAGACATGCTGAAGCTGGGAAGACCCCTCTGAGTCGGACAAGCTGCAGTGGGAAAACATACCCCTGGTGCCACTGAGATCGAGTGAGTCAGTTTTGGTCTTAGCTGTGTGTGTGTGTGTGTGTGTGTGTGTGTGTGTGTGTGTGTGTGTGTGTGTGTGTGTGTGTGTGTGTGTGTGTGTGTGTGTGTGTGTGTGTGTGTGTGTGTCTCTGTGTGTGTGTGTGTGTGTGTGTGTGTGTGTGTGTCTCTGTGTGTCTCTGTGTGTCTCTGTGTGTCTCTGTGTGTCTCTGTGTGTCTCTGTGTGTCTCTGTGTGTCTTTGTGAGTCTACAGTGATGCTCCACTGCTGCTGCCTTGTTGAAATGTATGCAGCTTGCTCCATGACTCTTGTTTATGTGTACCAGTTTCTTTCTCCATGAAGGTCTTGTAGATATTTAGAGTGACTGAGTCTGGCTCTCACTAAATGTCACTGCTCATTGCAACCTCTCTCTGTTCCCCAGTATTCAGCATTATGGGCTGTATGAAATGGAAGGGTTGATGTATGTGTACTACATGTGTCTCCTCCCCCAGCAGCTCTGTTAAAACCATTATCTTTGTTAAACCCACCTGTCGTATTAACCCTGAAATGTCCCCCTGGGTTTCAGAGCTCTGTGTTGCAGAGTGGGGGAAAAGGGGGAAACTACTGTCACCACCTTCCTTCCAAGGTTCATGAACAGAGTAAGACTTTGTCAAAAGTCTCTCTTTCTCTCTCACTCACTACCTCTCTCACTAACTACCTCTCTCACGAACTAACTACCTCTCTCACTCACTACCTCTCTCACTCACTACCTCTCTCACTCACTACTCTCTCACTAACTACCTCTCTCACGAACTAACTACCTCTCTCACTCACTACCTCTCTCACTAACTAACTATCTCTCTCACCTAACTAACTACCTCTCTCACTCACTACCTCTCTCACTAACTACCTCTCACTCACTACCTCTCACTCACTACCTCTCTCTCACTCACTACCTCTCTCACTAACTACCTCTCCCTCACTCACTACCTCTCTCACTCACTACCTCTCTCACTCACTACCTCTCTCACTAACTACCTCTCTCACTAACTAACTACCTCTCTCACTCACTACCTCCTCACTCACTACCTCTCTCACTAACTACCTCTCCTCACTACCTCTCTCACTCACTACCTATCTCACCCTAACTACCTCTCTCACTAACTACCTCTCTCACTAACTACCTCTCTCATTCACTACCTGTTTCTCCTACCTCTCACTAACTAACTATCTCTCCCACTCACTACCTCTCTCACTCTCTACCTCTCACTCACTACCTCTCTCACTCACTACCTCTCACTCACTACCTCTCTCACTAACTACCTCTCTCACTCACTACCTCTCTCCTCCTACCTCTCTCACTCACTACCTCTCTCACTAACTACCTCTCTCACTAACTACCTCTCACTAACTACCTACCACTCTCACTACCTCTCTCACTAACTCACTACCTCTCTCACTCACTACCTCTCTCACTAACTACCTCTCTCACTAACTACCTCTCTCACTCACTACCTGTCTCACTAACTACCTCTCTCACTCACTACCTCTCTCACTAACTAACTATCTCTCTCACTCACTACCTCTCTCACTCACTACCTCTCACTCACTACCTCTCTCACTCACTACCTCTCTCACTCAGTCACTACCTATCTCACTCACTACCTCACTCACTCACTACCTCACTACCTCACTCACTACCTCACTCACTCACTACCTCTCTCCCTCTCTACTCACTCTCTCTCCTCCTACCTCTCTCACTCCTACCTCTCTCACTACCTCTCTCACTCTCTTTCTCTTTTACCCTCTTCACCCTTCATTATTCATTACTTCATTGCAAAGCTTAAATACCACAGTAGTCCACCCCTCTCCGTCTCCATCTCCAGATAGTGGAGGCATTGGATCAGCGTACTTGTCTCTGTCTTTATGACTGACACTACTAACCTCAGCCACCCCTGTCCCCGGGTCACAGAGCAAACACACGTCTCTCACACAAACACGCTCATTTGGTTTTGTATAACATTTGAGACCTAACTGTTTTACGACTACAGCGCCTGTATATAGGGCCAGATAATAGTTTGATCATTTAAATAGAATGGGTAAGAATGGCCTCATGTGTGGTAGAATGGAATCTTTTAACAAGCCATCTATCAATAGCCTCTGAATGACTACATTTTGTCAGAACAGTATCTGTCATTGAGAAGTCCGTTTAGAATCAGCTCTTTGAATGGTTTTGGAAGAATGCACTCTTTGATTGAGATAGTTGGAGACAGACAGACAAACAGACAGACAGACAGACAGACAGACAGACAGACAGACAGACAGACAGACAGACAGACATAGATAGATAGATAGAAGAGCCTCTTTCTTTGAATGGTGTTGCTGGAATGCCTACAAGGCCAGCATCCCGGAGTCGCCCACTCACTGTTGACGTTGAGACTGGTGTTTTGCTGGTACTATTTAATGAAGCTGCCAGTTGAGGACTTGTGAGGCATCTGTTTCTCAAACTAGACACTCTAATGTACTTGTCCTCTTGCTCAGTTGCGCACCGGGGCCTCCCACTCCTCTTTTTATTCTGGTTAGATCCAGTTTGCGCTGTTCTGTGAAGGGAGTAGTACACAGCGTTGTATAAAATCTTAATTTCTCGCATGGAATAGCCTTCATTTCTCAGAACAAGAATAGACTGATGTGTTTCAGAAGAATGGTCTTTGTTTCTGGACATTTTGAGCCTGTAATCGAACCCACAAAGGCTGATGCTCCAGATACTCAACTAGTCTAAAGAAGGACCATTTTATTGCTTCTTTAATCAGAACAACAGTTTTCAACTGTGCTAAAATGATTGCAGGATTTTCTAATGATCAATTAGCCTTTTTAAAATGATAAACTTGGATTAGCTAACACAACGTGCCATTGGAACACAGGATTGAGTGATGGTTGCTGATAATGGGCCTCTGTATGCCTATGTAGATATTCCATTTACTACATTAACAATGTCTACACTGTATTTCTGATCAATTTGATGTTATTTATTTTTATGCTTTTCTTTGAAAAACAAGGACATATCTAAGTGACCCCAAACATTTTGAACAGAAGTGAATGTTTAGACCCAAGGTTGACAGGGGAGAGAGTGTAGGAATCACACATGAAGGAGCTGCCAGATATATGTTAATGGAAAAATATGAAGGGAGGGACGGAGATAGATACAAGGATATGGGTGGAGGGGGAGAGAGAGTGGAATCTGGAGGATGGATGGAGGGAGAGACAAATAGCAGAGGTATGGCGGTAGAGTTGAAGGTGTGTTTGTGGCCAATGGAGGGGAAAGAGGGACGTCTGTTGGGATTTCTCTGGAGGAGGTAGAGAGATACCACTGTTTCTCCTGCTGCTGCTACTGGTTACAATGTAAGTGTTACAGCCGCTCTCTCTCATCTCTCTCTCTTTCACTCTCCTCTCCCTTTCTCTCTCTTTCCTCTCTCTGTCTGTCTCTCGCTCTCTTTCTCTCATCGGCATCTGTCTCTCACACCACCACTCCATTTTAACCCCAATCTCTTTTCCCTTGACCGTATGTCTATCTCTGGTCGACTAAATCTCTCTATTCCTCTCTCTGTTTTGGCTGTGATCCAGTCTTTATGTGAAGGATCTATTTTCTCCACTCTTGTTTTTCTCTCTCCCATCTCATTTGAATCCCTCTCTACAGACTCTGTGTTGTGGATGACAAGGAAATGTCCAGATGTATTTTATCTGTCCACTGTGGCTATGAAATCCAGTGTTGACATTGATGCATTTAATAATTCCTTCAGTGTCATCATGATAGAGCACTCAAACCTTGTATTCATCATGTACACTACCCGGTCAACATTTTAGAACACCTACTCATTCAAGGGTTTTTCATTAGTTGTACTATTTTTACATTGTGAAAAATAGTGAAAATATCAAAACTATGGAATAACACATATGGAATCATGTAGTAACCAAAAAAGTGTTAAACACATATAGATATTTGAGATTTGAGATTCTTCAAAAAGCCACCCTTTGCGTTGATGACAGCTTTGCACTCTCTTGGCATTCTCTTATCCAGCTTCATGAGGTAGTCACCTGGAGTGAATTTCAGTTAACTATGTGTGCCTTTTAAAAAGTTAATTTGTTGAATTTCTTTCCTTCTTCATGCGTTTGACTCAGTCATTTGTGTTGTGACAAGGTAGGGATGGTATACATAAGATAGCCCTATTTGGTAAAAGACCAAGTCCATAATATGGCAAGAACAGCTCAAATAAGCAAAGAGAAACAACAGTTCATCATTACTTTATTAAGGCATGAAGGTCAGTCAATCCGGAGAAAATTTCAAGTGCAGTCGCAAAAATCATGAAGCGCTATGATGAAACAGGAAAGGACCCAGAGTTTCCACTGCTGCAGAGGATAAGTTCATTCATTAGAGTTACCAGCCTCAGAAATTGCAACCCAAATAAATGCTTCACAGAGTTCAAGTAACACACTTCTCCACATCAACTGTTCAGAGGAGACTGCGTGAATAGGGCCTTCATGGTCAAATTGCTGCAAAGAAACCACTACTAAAGGACACCAATAAGAAGAAAGAGGCTTGCTTGGGCCAAGAAACACGAGCAGTGGAAATTTGTCCTTTGGTCTGGAGTCCAAATTGGAGATTTTTGGTTCCAGCCGCTGTGTCTTTGTAGGCAGCGTCTGCAGTGAAACGTTTGATCTCCGCATGTGTGGTTAAGCCCCATAAACGCCACGGAGGGAGGAGGTGTGATGGTGTAGAGGGTGTTTTGCTGGTGGCACTGTCTGAGATTTATTTAGAATTTAAGGCACATAGCCAGCATGGCTACCACAGCATTCTGCAGCAATCGCCATCCCATCTGGTTTCGGGTTTGAGTGAGACTATCATTTGTTTTTCAACAGGACAATGACCCAATACACCTCCAGGCTGTGTAAGGGCTATTTGACCAAGAAGGAGGGTGATGGAGTGCTGCATCAGATGACCTGCCCTCCACAATACCCTGACCTCAACCCAATTGAGATGGTTTGGGATGAGTCGGACCGCAGAGTGAAGAAAAAACAGCCAACAAGTGTTCAGCATAGTTGGGAACTCTTCAAAACTGTTGGAAAGGCATTCCAGGAGAAGCTGGTTGAGAGAATGCCAATAGTGTGCAAAGCTGTCATCAAGGCAAAGGGTGGCTATTTGAAGAATCTGAAATATAACATATATTTTGATTTGTTTAACACTTTTTTGGTTACTACATGATTTCATATGTGTATTGATGTCTTCACTATTATTCTACAATGTAGACAATAGTACAAATAAAGAAAAACCCTTGAATGAGTATGTCCTAAAACTTTTGGCAAGTAGTGTAATGCACTAGTTTAGAACACTACTTTTGAACACTACTTTTGAACACTACTTGAGTCCTGGGTCAATAGTAGTGCCATATGTGGGGATAAGTGTGTGATCCTGTAATTTAGGACTTAACCATGATGTTGTAAAATCTATACATGAGGAAGCCATGGAAAGAGGAACAGGATCAAATCAACATGACCATACAGAAGAGGAACCAGATGCTGTGAAACAATGGGTTCATTTAATACTGTGTACCATACTCCTACCACACCCCGTTCAAATGCACTTCAATCTTTTGTCTTGTCCATTCACCCTCACACATACACAATCCATGTCTGTTGTCACGAGGACTAAAGATCCTTCTTTAACCTGTCTCCTCCCCTTCATCTACACTGATTTGAAGTGGATTTAACAAGTGACATCAATAAGGGACCATAGCTTTCACCTGGATTCACCTGGTCAGTCTGTCATGGAAAGATCATTAGTGTGACTGACCCACGAATGTTTGACTCCTCACACACAAACATGAGCTGTACAGTAAATCCAGGTTTTGTGTGTGTGTGTGTGTGTGTGTGTGTGTGTGTGTGTGTGTGTGTGTGTGTGTGTGTGTGTGTGTGTGTGTGTGTGTGTGTGTGTGTGTGTGTGTGTGTGTGTGTGTGTGTGTGTGTGTGTGTGTGTGTGTGTGTGTGTGTGTGTGTGTGCGCGCGCATAGTTCCTGGGTTACAATAACAGAAACGTCTATTTGCAAATGTACTCCTCGTTCTGAAGAAAATAAGTCAGAGCAACACACATAAACACATAATGGATGTGGGCTATTAGTGGACAGATGTTTGATTTCCTGTGTAGTGAGGATGTGGTCTTATCTGATTGTCTTCGGGGAGGCCTGAACCAGGGTCTGGCCCATTCAGACCACCTAAAGAGAGAGTGACATGTGACTCTAATTCTCCTTCTGTACTATGGCTCACGAAAATAATTCCTTTAAACCAAACCTGCCTCAAAAACAGCATTTGTCAGAAATCCACTCTTTTTGCCACATCATCCTCCTGCGTTACTGTGTCATTGTGACATTATAACCGATACTGGCTGACGTTCCTAGAGGCAGAGAGGTGGAGGCAGAGAGGTGGAGACAGAGAGGTGGAGACAGATGGTGGAGTCAGAGAGGTGGAGACAGAGAGGTGGAGATAGATGGTGGAGACAGAGAGGTGGAGACAGAGAGGTGGAGATAGATGGTGGAGACAGAGAGGTGGAGACAGAGAGGTGGAGATAGACGGTGGAGACAGAGAGGTGGAGATAGATAGTGGAGATAGATGGTGGAGACAGAGAGGTGGAGATAGATGGTGGAGACAGAGAGGTGGAGATAGATAGTGGAGATAGATGGTGGAGACAGAGAGGTGGAGACAGAGAGGTGGAGATAGATGGTGGAGACAGAGAGGTGGAGACAGAGAGGTGGAGACAGAGAGGTGGAGACAGAAAGGTGGAGATAGATGGTGGAGACAGAGAGGTGGAGACAGAGAGTTGGAGATAGACGGTGGAGACAGAGAGGTGGAGATAGATGGTGGAGATAGATGGTGGAGACAGAGAGGTGGAGACAGAGATCCAGGACCTCTGATGGTTCCTGTGTCCAGAGATAGAATCTATCTTTATGTTATATTTATTTATTTATTTATATCTATGCTCTGTATTCCTGGTGGGAATCAACACCTGATATACAGTTGAAATCGGAAGTTTACATACACCTTAGCCAAATACATTTAAACTCAGTTTTTCACAATTCCTGACATTTAATCCTAGAAAAATTCCCTCTTTTAGGTCGTTTAGGATCACCACTTTATTTTAAGAATGTGAAATGTCAGAATAATAGCAGAGAGAATGATTTATTTCAGTTATTAATTCTTTCATCACATTCCTAGTGGGTCAGAAGTGTACATACACTCAATTAGTATTTGGTAGCATTGCCTTTAAATTGTTTAACTTGGGTCAAACGTTTCGGTTAGCCTTCCACAAGCTTCCCACAATAAGTTGGGTGAATTTTTGCTCATTCCTCCTGACAGAGCTGGTGTAACTGAGACGGGTTTGTTGGCCTCCTTGCTCGCACATGCTTTTTCAGTTCTGCCCACAAATGCTCTTTAGGATTGAGGTCAGGGCTTTGTGATGGCCACTCCAATACCTTGACTTTGTTGTCCATACGCCATTTTGCCACAACTTTGGAAGTATGCTTGGTGTCATTGTCCATTTGGAAGAGCCATTTGCGACAAAGCTTTAACTTCCTGACTGATGTCTTGAGATGTTGCTTCAATATGTCCACATAATGTTCCCCCTCATGATGCTATCTATTTTGTGTTTTGTTTTATCCATTGTTTTACCAGGTAAGTTGACTGAGAACACGTTCTCATTTGCAGCAACGACCTGGGGAATAGTTACAGGGGAGAGGAGGGGGGTGAATGAGCCAATTGTTAACTGGGGATTATTAGGTGACCGTGATGGTTTGAGGGTCAGATTGGGAATTTAGCCAGGACACCAGGGTTAACACCCCGACTCTAACGATAAGTGCCATGGGATCTTTAATGACCTCAGAGAGTCAGGACACCCGTTTAACGTCCCATCCGAAAGACGGCACCCTACACAGGACAGTGTCCCCAATCACTGCCCTGGAGCATTGGGATATATATATATTTTTTAGACCAGAGGAAAGAGTGCCCCCTACTGGCCCTCCAATACCACTTCCAGCAGCATCTGGTCTCCCATCCAGGGACTGACCAGGACCAACCCTGCTTAGCTTCAGAAGCAAGCCAGCAGTGGTATGCAGGGTGGTGTGCAGCTGGCACCAGGCCATCCTGCAGCAAAGCACCCCCACAACATGATGCTGCCACCTCCGTGCTTCACGGTTGGGATGGTGAACTTCGGCTTGCCTCCCCCTTTCTCCTCCAAACATAAGGATGGTCATTATGGCCAAACAGTTATATTTTTCTTTCATCAGACCAGAGGACATTTCTCCAAAAGTATGATCTTTGTCCCCATGTGCAGTTGTAAACCGTAGTCTGGCTTTTTTATGGTGGTTTTGGAGCAGTGGCTTCTTCCTTGTTGTGCGGCTTGTCAGGTTATGTCGATATAGGACTCGTTTTACTGTGGATATAGATACTTTGTACCGGTTTCCTCCAGCATCTTCACAAGGTCCTTTGCT
>NW_027008594.1:20000-44042 GCF_036934945.1 Oncorhynchus masou masou
AACAGTGAAGAGGTGACTCCGGGATGCTGGCCTTCGAGGCAGAGTTGCAAAGAAAAAGCCATGTCTCAGACTGGCCAATAAAAAGAAAAGATTAAGACGGGCAAAATAACACAGACACTGGACAGAGGACTGGCCAGCACAGTCACGGGATCTCAACCCTATTGAGCTGTTGTGGGAGCAGCTTGACCGTATGGTACGTAAGAAGTGCCCATCAAGCCATTCCAACTTGTGGGAGGAGCTTCAGGAAGCATGGGGTGAAATCTCTTCAGATTTCCTCAACAAATTGACAACTAGAATGCTAAAGGTCTGCAGGGCTGTAATTTCTGAGGATTCTTTGACGAAAGCAAAGTTTGAAGGACACAGTTATTATTTCAATTAAAAATCATTATTTATAACCTTGTCAACATCTTGACTATGTTTCCTATTCATTTTGCAACTCATGTCATGTATGTTTTCATGGAAAATGGCCCCAAACTTTAGAACAGTAGTGTTTGTACAGTACATGTTGACATATGGTGACCAATACTTTGTAAAACATTAGGATGAAACATTATAATTTTTTGGGGAAGATTCATTCTCTTTAAATGCATTTTCAATAATTAATGCATTTTCAATAATAAGTAGTCTGGAAATATTCTAAGATTCCTTTGTAGGTTTATAATAATTAATAATTATCTTACATGTCATTAAAAATAAATACATATAAAATCCCAGAATGCATCTTTACAGGATGTAAGGTGTATTAATTCCAGTAATAAGTGGCAGATGCTTTTAGTAAAATAATTGTCAAAATAATGAGACATTCATGCTTCATGTCTCAGTTGAATTTTATTAAATTGCTTTAAATGAAACAATATTATCACGTGCGCCGAATGCAACAGGTTCACTTTAGAATGAAATGCTTACTTACATGCCCTAATCAACAGTGAAATGCTTACTTACATGCCCTAATCAACAGTGAAATGCTTACTTACATGCCCTAATCAACAGTGAAATGCTTATTTACATGCCCTAATCAACAGTGAAATGCTTACTTACAGGCCCTAATCAACAGTGAAATGCTTACTTACAGGCCCTAATCAACAGTGAAATGCTTACTTACATGCCCTAATCAACAGTGAAATGCTTACTTACATGCCCTAATCAACAGTGAAATGCTTATTTACATGCCTTAATCAACAGTGAAATGCTTACTTACATGCCCTAATCAACAGTGAAATGCTTACTTACATGCCCTAATCAACAGTGAAATGCTTACTTACAGGCCCTAACCAACAGTGAAATGCTTACTTACATGCCCTAATCAACAGTGAAATGCTTACTTACAGGCCCTAACCAACAGTGAAATGCTTACTTACATGCCCTAATCAACAGTGAAATGCTTACTTACAGGCCCTAATCAACAGTGAAATGCTTACTTACATGCCCTAATCAACAGTGAAATGCTTACTTACATGCCCTAATCAACAGTGAAATGCTTACTTACAGGCCCTAATCAACAGTGAAATGCTTACTTACATGCCCTAATCAACAGTGAAATGCTTACTTACATGCCCTAACCAACAGTGCAATTTTTAAGTAAGAAATAGGTATTAGATGAACAATAAATTAGTAAAGGAAAAAAGGAAACGGACAGGATAGAATAACAGAAGTGGTTAGTCAGGCTGAATGAGGTAGTATGTACATGTACATATGGTTAAAGTGGCTATGGGTATATGATAAACAGAGAGTAGCAGTAGTGTAAAAGAGGGGTTGGCGGGTGGCGGGTAGCGGGTAGCGGGACACAATGCACATAGTCCGGGTAGCCAATATGTGGGGGCACCGGTTAGTCGGGCTAATTGCTTCCTGTGGGGTGTGTATTAATTGAAATGAGTAGGTTAAATTCAATTCAATTCAGAAATTCTGAATTGACCCAAACTACTGAAATCAAATCAAATCAAATATATTTATATAGCCCTTCGTACATCAGCTGATATCTCAAAGTGCTGTACAGAAACCCAGCCTAAAACCCCAAACAGCAAGCAATGCAGGTGTAGAAGTACTCCTTTCATCTCCACTCTGTCATATAGTACGTTAGTGAGGCTCAGATCAGGTATTTTACAGGTACCACATACATTATGTTCAGTGTAAATATGTGGCCCATGTAGCTATCACCAAACTTCAACCATCTGAGCCTTGGGAACCATGAGCCAAGCCCTGCAGAGCGGTTTGAAGTGACATCCTGGAAATAGACAGGGTTGGTTGGTGTGGCCCTAGAAAGTCTGCCCGGCTGGTTTCTAACATGAAATATGTAAACGTCTGTTGGAGAATTTTCCATCAAGACGACTTCTCTATTTCTGTCCCTGAATTCAGATAGATAGACACGCATGCATCCTCCTATCTGTGTGTCTGTAATCTGTAATCCTATAGCACCGTAGAGCATCACTGTGTCTTTCTGTCTGTAATCTGTAATCCTATAGCACCGTAGAGCATCACTGTGTCTTTCTGTCTGTAATCTGTAATCCTATAGCACCGTAGAGCATCACTGTGTCTTTCTGTCTGTAATCTGTTATCATATAGCACCGTAGAGCATCACTGTGTCTTTCTGTCTGTAATCTGTAATCATATAGCACCATAGAGCATCACTGTGTCTTTCTGTCTGTAATCTGTAATCCTATAGCACCGTAGAGCATCACTGTGTCTTTCTGTCTGTAATCTGTAATCCTATAGCACCGTAGAGCATCACTGTGTCTTTCTGTCTGTAATCTGTAATCCTATAGCACCGTAGAGCATCACTGTGTCTTTCTGTCTGTAATCTGTAATCCTATAGCACCGTAGAGCATCACTGTGTCTTTCTGTCTGTAATCTGTAATCCTATAGCACCGTAGAGCATCACTGTGTCTTTCTGTCTGTAATCTGTAATCCTATAGCACCGTAGAGCATCACTGTGTCTTTCTGTCTGTAATCTGTAATCCTATAGCACTGTAGAGCATCACTGTGTCTTTCTGTCTGTAATCTGTAATCCTATAGCACCGTAGAGCATCACTGTGTCTTTCTGTCTGTAATCTGTAATCCTATAGCACCGTAGAGCATCACTGTGTCTTTCTGTCTGTAATCTGTAATCCTATAGCACCGTAGAGCATCACTGTGTCTTTCTGTCTGTAATCTGTAATCCTATAGCACCGTAGAGCATCACTGTGTCTTTCTGTCTGTAATCTGTAATCCTATAGCACCGTAGAGCATCACTGTGTCTTTCTGTCTGTAATCTGTAATCCTATAGCACCGTAGAGCATCACTGTGTCTTTCTGTCTGTAATCTGTAATCCTATAGCACCGTAGAGCATCACTGTGTCTTTCTGTCTGTAATCTGTAATCCTATAGCACCGTAGAGCATCACTGTGTCTTTCTGTCTGTAATCTGTAATCCTATAGCACTGTAGAGCATCACTGTGTCTTTCTGTCTGTAATCTGTAATCCTATAGCACCGTAGAGCATCACTGTGTCTTTCTGTCTGTAATCTGTTATCATATAGCACCGTAGAGCATCACTGTGTCTTTCTGTCTGTAATCTGTTATCCTATAGCACCGTAGAGCATCACTGTGTCTTTCTGTCTGTAATCTGTAATCCTATAGCACCGTAGAGCATCACTGTGTCTTTCTGTCTGTAATCTGTAATCCTATAGCACCGTAGAGCATCACTGTGTCTTTCTGTCTGTAATCTGTAATCCTATAGCACCGTAGAGCATCACTGTGTCTTTCTGTCTGTAATCTGTAATCCTATAGCACCGTAGAGCATCACTGTGTCTTTCTGTCTGTAATCTGTAATCCTATAGCACCGTAGAGCATCACTGTGTCTTTCTGTCTGTGATCTGTAATCTTATAGCACCGTAGAGCATCACTGTGTCTTTCTGTCTGTAATCTGTAATCCTATAGCACCGTAGAGCATCACTGTGTCTTTCTGTCTGTAATCTGTAATCCTATAGCACCGTAGAGCATCACTGTGTCTTTCTGTCTGTAATCTGTAATCCTATAGCACCGTAGAGCATCACTGTGTCTTTCTGTCTGTAATCTGTAACCTATAGCACCGTAGAGCATCACTGTGTCTTTCTGTCTGTAATCTGTAATCCTATAGCACCGTAGAGCATCACTGTGTCTTTCTGTCTGTGATTTGTAATCTTACAGCACCGTAGAGCATCACTGTGTCTTTCTGTCTGTAATCTGTAATCCTATAGCACCGTAGAGCATCACTGTGTCTTTCTGTCTGTAATCTGTAATCCTATAGCACCATAGAGCATCACTGTGTCTTTCTGTCTGTAATCTGTAATCCTATAGCACCGTAGAGCATCACTGTGTCTTTCTGTCTGTAATCTGTAATCCTATAGCACTGTAGAGCATCACTGTGTCTTTCTGTCTGTAATCTGTAATCCTATAGCACCGTAGAGCATCACTGTGTCTTTCTGTCTGTAATCTGTAATCCTATAGCACCGTAGAGCATCACTGTGTCTTTGTATCTGTAATCTGTAATCCTATAGCACCGTAGAGCATCACTGTGTCTTTCTGTCTGTAATCTGTAATCCTATAGCATAGAGCATCACTGTGTCTTTCTGTCTGTAATCTGTAATATAGCACCGTAGAGCATCACTGTGTCTTTCTGTCTGTAATCTGTAAACCTATAGCACCGTAGAGCATCACTGTGTCTTTCTGTCTGTAATCTGTAATCCTATAGCACCGTAGAGCATCAATGTGTCTTTCTGTCTGTAATCTTTAATCCTATAGCACCGTAGAGCATCACTGTGTCTTTCTGTCTGTAATCTGTAATCCTATAGCACCGTAGAGAATCACTGTGGCTTTGGGTCTGTGTGGCTGTAATCTGTAATCCTATAGCACCGTAGAGCATCACTGTGGCTTTCTGTTCCATCGATCTGTTGTGCGCTGCACTGTTGGGCACCCAGTTTCAACAGTAGGACTGTCTCCCACAGTATACACACTATCTGCTCAAATAACTGGGAGCATACTGCATAACTGTACATAGCTGTTTCTAAATGGATGCAGATGAACCTCTTTGTTGGATTGGCTGGTAGCAGCATGGGACTGGTGTATGTGCACTATGGAGCCGCCTGGTTTGAGTTTCTAGGTCATCCCAGGGAGAGGAGTGAGGTGGATGAGACTGATTTGTGCTGACTTGGGTCTGAGGGTTTGAGGTAAAAGCAGCATCAATCATTTACTAGAAGACCAGTTGACTTGACCTATTTACTGGGAGTCTCCAGTCCTCTTAGGGACAGATCAAAAGGTTGTTTGTGTTTTTTTGCTAAGGGAGGGTTGTGTGTTGTTTGTTATTGGGCATAGGGGAGGGTTGTGTGTGTTTGTTATTGGGCATAGGGGAGGGTTGTGTGTGTTTGTTATTGGGAATAAGGTAGGGTAGTTTGTGTTTGTTATTGGGCATAAGGGAGGGTAGTGTGTTTTTGTTATTAGGCATAAGGGAGGGTAGTGTGTGTTTGTTATTGGGCATAGGGGAGGGTAGTGTGTGTTTGTTATTGGGCATAAGGGGAGGGTAGTTTGTGTTTGTTTTTGGGCATAAGGGAGGGTAGTGTGTGTTTGTTATTGGGCATAAGGGAGGGTTGTGTGTGTTTGATATTGGGAATAAGGTAGGGTAGTGTGTGTTTGTTATTGGGCATAAGGGAGGGTAGTGTGTTTTTGTTATTAGGCATAAGGGAGGGTAGTGTGTGTTTGTTATTGGGCATAGGGGAGGGTAGTGTGTGTTTGTTATTGGGCATTTGGGAGGGTAATGTGTGTTTGTTATTGGGCATATGGGAGGGTAGTGTGTGTTTGTTATTGGGCATAGGGGAGGGTAGTGTGTTTTTGTTATTAGTCATAAGGGAGGGTAGTGTGTGTTTGTTATTGGGCATAGGGGAGGGTAGTGTGTTTGTTATTTGGCATAAGGGGGGGTAGTTTGTGTTTGTTATTGGGCATAAGGGAGGGTAGTGTGTGTTTGTTATTGGGCATAAGGGAGGGTAGTGTGTTTTTGTTATTAGCATAGGGAGGGTAGTGTGTGTTTGTTATTGGGCATAAGGGAGGGTAGTGTGTGTTTGTTTTTGGGCATAAGGGGAGGGTAGTGTGTGTTTGTTATTGGGCATATGGGAGGGTAGTGTGTGGTTTGTTTTTGGGCATAAGGGAGGGTAGTGTGTGGTTGTTTTTGGGCATATGGGAGGGTAGTGTGTGTTTGTTATTATGGGAGGGTAGTGTGTGTTTGTTATTGGGCATAAGGGAGGGTAGTGTGTGTTTGTTATTGGGCATAAGGGAGGGTAGTGTGTTTTTGTTATTGGGCATAAGGGAGGGTAGTGTGTGTTTGTTATTGGGCATAAGGGAGGGTAGTGTGTGTTTGTTATTGGGCATAAGGGAGGGTAGTGTGTGTTTACTATTGGGCATAGGGGAGGGTTGTGTGTGTTTGTTATTGGGAATAAGGTAGGGTAGTGTGTGTTTGCTATTGGGCATAGGGGAGGGTAGTGTGTGTTTGTTATTATTGGGCATAGTGTGGGATTGGGTAGTGTGTGTTTGTTATTGGGCATAAGGAAGGGTAGTGTGTGTTTGTTATTGGGCATAAGGAGGGTAGTGTGTGTTTGTTATTGGGCATAAGGGAGGGTAGTGTGTGTTTGTTATTGGGCATAAGGGAGGGTAGTGTGTGTTTGTTATTGGGCATAAGGGAGGGTAGTGTGTTTTTTCCCTGGTTTACATTCACTCTTCTGCTTGGATTTTCCCCATAAAAAATGAATTACTTTTGATATTACCCTAAAAAGTTTAGAAACGTTTGTGAAGGTTTGGTATGCAGTGGCTATTATTAAGCTTTAGCTACTACAGGCCTATCATATGAATGCAGTGCGTCCTGGTGCTACAACTGACTCTGACAGTTGATTTTCAGGTGAGGAAGACTATTTCAGGCCTACTGCCTACTGTAATCATTTACCACATTTAAGTCATTTACTTATCCTGTGACAATGGAACGAACAATATAATGAGAAGGCTTATCTTTAAACAAAATATTCTGATCGAAAAGTTATGAATCAGCCTCCTGTACGTCGATATCTCTATAGCATCTGACATAAAGAAAGGCATGTCGGTTTTGTATCATGCAATCGGCATCTCTCTCTATCGCTCTGGGGTTAGGCCTAAGCTTATCTTCCTCTGTGTGTGTGTGTGTGTGTGTGTGTGTGTGTGTGTGTGTGTGTGTGTGTGTGTGTGTGTGTGTGTGTGTGTGTGTGTGTGTGTGTGTGTGTGTGTGTGTGTGTGTGTAGATTATTTGTACTGATTGTTTTGCTATTAAAGACTAGAATATGTTCTGGGATTCATCCGATGGTATTGAGGAGTATGTCACCTCAGTCACCGGCTTCATCAATATGTGCATTGATGACGTCGTCCCCACAGTGACCGTATGTACATATCTCAACCAGAAGGCATGGATTACAGGCAACATACGCACCAGGATAAAGGCTAGAGCTGCGCTTTCAATGAGAGGGACACTAATCCAGATGCTTATAAGAAATCCTGCTATGGCAATCAGATGAGCCGTTGAACAGGTAACGCGTCAATACAGGACAAAGATTGAATCCTACTACACTGACACTCTGACACGGCTTGCAAACTATTACGGACTACAAAGGGGAACCCGGCCGCAAACTGCCCAATGACGCAGATTACCAGACTGGTTAAATGCCTTTTATACTTGCTTCAAGGCAAGCAACACTGAAGCATGCATGAGAGCACCAGCTGTTTCGGATGACTGTGTGATCATGCTAACCAAAGCCAATGTGAGTAAGACCTTTAAACAGGTCAACATTCACCAGACTGCGGGGCCAGACGTATTACCAGGACTTGAACTCAGAGCATGCACGGACCAACTGGCAAGTGTCTTCACTGACATTTTCAACCTCTCCCTGAAAGAGCCTGTAATACCTAAATGTTTCAAGTTGACCACCATAGTCCCTGTGCCCAAGAATGCCAAGGTAACCTGCCTAAATGACTACCGACCCCTAGAACTCACGTCTGTAGCCATGAAGTGTTTTGAAAGGCTGGTCATGGCTCTCATCAACCATCATCCCGGAAACACTAGACCCACTACAATTCGCATAGCACCCCAACAGAAACACAGTCGATGCAATCTCAATTGTACTTCACACTGCCCTTTCCCACCTGGACAAAAGAAACACCTACAATGCCTTTCAAATCAAATTTTATTGGTCACATACACATGGTTAGTAGATCTTAATGGGAGTGTAGCAAAATGCTTGTGCTTCTAGTTCCGACCATGCAGTAATATCCAAGTAATCTAACAATTTCACAACAACTACCTTATACAAGTGTAAAGGAATGAATGAGTGTATGCACACCGAACGAATAGGCAAGATGTAGTATATGGTATAGAGTACAGTATATACATGAGTAATATAGGGTATGTAAACATGATGTAGGGGATGTAAACATGATAAAGTGGCATTGTTTAAAGTGACTAGTAATACATTTATTACAGTGCCTTGCGAAAGTATTCGGCCCCCTTGAACTTTGCAACCTTTTGCCACATTTCAGGCTTCAAACATAAAGATATAAAACTGTATTTTTTTGTGAAGAATCAACAACAAGTGGGACACAATCATGAAGTGGAACGACATTTATTGGATATTTCAAACCTTTTTAACAAATCAAAACCTGAAATATTGGGCGTGCAAAATTATTCAGCCCCTTTACTTTCAGTGCAGCAAACTCTCCAGAAGTTCAGTGAGGATCTCTGAATGATCCAATGTTGACCTAAATGACTAATGATGATAAATACAATCCACCTGTGTGTAATCAAGTCTCCGTATAAATGCACCTGCACTGTGATAGTCTCAGAGGTCCGTTAAAAGCGCAGAGAGCATCATGAAGAACAAGGAACACACCAGGCAGGTCCGAGATACTGTTGTGAAGAAGTTTAAAGCCGGATTTGGATACAAAAAGAATTCCCAAGCTTTAAACATCCCAAGTGTCACGAACCGGCTCAAAGCCCGTAACAAAGGGAGACAACATGGAGATAAGGAGAAACAAAATATATATTTATTAACTAAAGCAACTAAGGAAAATATACAATGGTGTGTGTAATCAGTAATCAGTAGTGTAAGTGAGTGTTTTGCATGCATGAATGTGATAATGCAGGGTGTTGAAAGGTGCCAATGCAAACAAACG
Source organism: Oncorhynchus masou masou (assembly GCF_036934945.1). NCBI lineage: Eukaryota > Metazoa > Chordata > Actinopteri > Salmoniformes > Salmonidae > Oncorhynchus > Oncorhynchus masou. Next base: position 29,187 of record NW_027008594.1, read on the forward strand.
GCCACCAAGAACCACAACACAATCTACAAATGTGTCTGCATGGAGAGAGTCTCCTCCATGAACGTGGAAGAGGTCTATTTATCCTGGGACACACCTGGCCCAGGTGTTTCCCATGTAGCTGACGACCCTCCCCAACTCCGCCCACCGGCATTCAAATAAGGAAACAAGAACAAAGACAGAATACGGCAGACAGTGGGAGGGTCGTCACATTCCCCCCATAAAACCGGGGACCAACAAGGACCCCGGAACATACCAGCCTCTGCAGTCCCAAATTGACACAGCCTCTGCGTCCCAAATTGACACAGCCTCTGCGTCCCAAATTGACACAGCCTCTGCGTCCCAAATTGACGAGGGGTTATGTGTTCACACCTCCACCTGCACCAACCAACCTCCTCCTCCTCCTCCCCAGACCTCAGCAACCTTTGCGCATAGGAAGCAATATTTAAGAGGAAAGAAAACAAGACCAGGAGGGAACAGACAGGAAAGATAGAAGATGACAACCCCAACCAATGGTCAGTCACGTAAACATTCAGTAACATGGCACAAAAGACCACAACAGCTACAAACTCCAACGAAAAGAACATCAGGGTCCTTAATTTTACAACTACGATTCAGTCACTCCCAACGATTCATAGTCACTCCCAACGATTCATAGTCACTCCCAACGATTCATAGTCACTTCCAACGATTCATAGTCACTTCCAACGATTCATAGTCACTTCCAACGATTCATAGTCACTTCCAACAAAACATAATTTCACTAATTTCAATCAAAAACCTTGTAGTGTTAAGCCATCTTCAACAGCTGTTCTTTAGTACATAATTCTAACAGGTCCTCTGATGGAAAGCGAATGAACTTGTGTACATGAGACACTATAGTCATAAGTAAAGTAAATAATCTTGCTCAACCCCTCTGCTGAGCACATCAGACCACAACCAGAGAAATGACAATCACCCCGAGCACCACAGAAGAGAGATGAGATATGGAGCTTCCCCAAACCTACAATAACTCAACCCTAGTCTTCGTGCAGATTTGCGGTGGGAATTTACGCACTGTAGCCCGCTGGCAAGGAAAAAACTCCCCAGCATGCTGGCAAATTCCACCAAGCCACAGATGTGCCCCGAGACAACTGCTCAGTCCACAGACACCACACAAAAATAACAAACATTTAACCATGCCAAACATGTCCAAAAATGAAACACGTCGCTAAGTCTATCAGGGGTAAAAGGCTATAGCTCCAGGTAGCAAGTTCCACTACCCTACACAAATCTCCTACCGAGGTACACAGCCGATTTACTCACCTCCTCAGACTGACTTCCCAACAGAAAGCAGAACAAGAGTTCAGGCTAGGCAGGGCCTGGAAACTAACCATTATCTCTCTCCAACGCAGCACACAAACCAAGCAACAAAAGCAACCAATACTGGGCCTATCAAACTCAAACACAATATGCAAACCAAACACGTACCTCCACGGTCTCCCAAACCAATAGTTCAAAGATCCGGATGAGCCCCCACTTGTCACGAACCGGCTCAAAGCCCGTAACAAAGGGAGACAACATGGAGATAAGGAGTAACAAAATATATATTTATCAACTAAAGCAACTAAGGAAAATATACAATGGTGTGTGTAATCAGTAATCAGTAGTGTAAGTGAGTGTTTTGCATGCATGAATGTGATAATGCAGGGTGTTGAAAGGTGCCAATGCAAACAAACAAAAGGCCACCAAGAACCACAACACAATCTACAAATGTGTCTGCATGGAGAGTCTCCTCCATGAATGTGGAAGAGGTCTATTTATCCTGGGACACACCTGGCCCAGGTGTTTCCCATGTAGCTGACGACCCTCCCCAACTCTGCCCACCGGCATCCTAATAAGGAAACAAGAACAAAGACAGAATACGGCAGACAGAGTGGGAGGGTCGTCACACCAAGGAGCACTGTGCAAGCGATAATATTGAAATGGAAGGAGTATCAGACCACTGCAAATCTACCAAAACCTGGCCGTCCCTCTACACTTTCAGCTCATACAAGGAGAAGACTGATCAGAGATGCAGCCAAGAGGCCCATGATCACTCTGGATGAACTGCAGAGATCTACAGCTGAGGTGGGAGACTCTGTCCATAGGACAACAATCAGTCATATATTGCACAAATCTGGCCTTTATGGAAGAGTGGCAAGAAGAAAGCCATTTCTTAAAGATATCCATAAAAAGTGTTGTTTAAAGTTTGCCACAAGCCACCTGGGAGACACACCAAACATGTGGAAGAAGGTGCTCTGGTCAGATGAAACCAAAATTGAACTTTTTGGCAACAATGCAAAACGTTATGTTTGGCGTAAAAGCAACACAGCTCATCACCCTGAACACACCATACCCACTGTCAAACATGGTGGTGGCAGCATCATGGTTTGGGCCTGCTTTTCTTCAGCAGGGACAGGTAAGATGGTTAAAATTGATGGGAAGATGGATGGAGCCAAATACAGGACCATTCTGGAAGAAAACCTGATGGAGTCTGCAAAAGACCTGAGACTGGGATGGAGATTTGTCTTCCAACAAGACAATGATCCAAAACATAAAGCAAAATCTACAATGGAATGGTTCAAAAATAAACATATCCAGGTGTTAGAATGGCCAAGTCAAAGTCCAGACCTGAATCCAATCGAGAATCTGTGGAAAGAACTGAAAACTGCTGTTCACAAATGCTCTCCATCCAACCTCACTGAGCTCGAGCTGTTTTGCAAGGAGGAATGGGAAAACATTTCAGTCTTTCGATGTGCAAAACTTATAGAGACATACCCCAAGCGACTTACAGCTGTAATCGCAGCAAAGGTGGCGCTACAAAGTATTAACTTAAGGGGGCTGAATAATTTTGCACGCCCAATTTTTAAGTTTTTGATTTGTTAAAAAAGTTTGAAATATCCAAGAAATGTCGTTCCTCTTCATGATTGTGTCCCACTTGTTGTTGATTCTTCACAAAAGAATACAGTTTTATATCTTTATGTTTGAAGCCTGAAATGTGGCAAAAAGGTCGCAAAGTTCAAGGGGGCCGAATACTTTCGCAAGGCACTGTACCTCTCGTGTCTGAGCCGTTGAATTGCGATTCTACTTTGTCTCTATATTGACGCTTAGCTTGTTTGATTGCCTTGCGGAGGGAATAGCTACACTGTTTGTATTCGGTCATGTTTCCGGTCGCCTTGCCCTGATTAAAAGCAGTGGTTCGCGCTTTCAGTTTTGCGCGAATGCTGCCATGAATCAACGGTTTCTGGTTGGGGAAGGTTTTAATTATCACCGTGGGTACAACATCACCGATGCACTTGCTAATCAACTCACTCACAGAATCAGCACATTCATGAATGTTGTTGTCACCTCCCATATTACCAAGGCCCTTCTCCCCCAATTGTTCAGATTGGCCGGGAGTCCAGCTCTAGGAAGAGTCTTGGTGGTTCCAAACTTCTTCCATTTAAGAATGATGGAGGCCACTGTGTTCTTGGGGACCTTCAATGCTGCAGACAGTTTTTGAACCCTTCCCCAGATCTGTGCCTCGACACGGAGCTTACAGACAATTCCTTCGACCTCATGGCTTGGTTTTTGCTCTGACATGTACTGTCAATTGTGGAACCTTATGTATAGACAGGTGTGTGCCTTTCTAAATCATGTCCAATCAATTGAATTTACCACAGATGGACTCCAAGTTGTAGAAACATCTCAAGGATGATCAATGGAAACGTATCAAAGGACTCATAGCAAAGGGCCTGAATTCTTATGTAAATACAGTATTTAAAAAATATATATATATATATTTGTAAAAATGTCTAAACCTGTTTTTTATTTAATACATATTTAATACAAGGCTGTAACATAACAAAATGACGAAAAAGACAAGGGGTCTGAATACTTTCCGAAGGCACAGTATGTGAGAATGCTGTTCATTGACTACAACTCAGCGTTCAATACCATAGCGCCCACGAAGCTCATCACTAAGCTAAGGACCACAGTTACTTCCCTCTGTAACTGTGTCCTGGACTTCCTGACGGGCCGCCCCCAGGTGGTAAGGGGAGGCAAGAACACATCTGCCACACTGATCCTCAACGCGGGGGCCACTCAGGGGTGCATGCTTAGTCCCCTCCTCTACTCCCTGTTCACCGTCGACTACGTGGCCAAGCACAACTCCAACACCATCACTACGTTTATTAATGACACAACAGTGGTAGGCCTGATCACCGACAACGATGAGACAGCCTATAGAGAGGAGGTCAGAGACCTGCCGCCCCTTGTCTTACCAGACGGCGCTGTTCTATCCTGCCGGTACAGCGTATAACCAGTATGTTGATAGTGTCGTCGTTTAAACACGACTCCGTGAAGCATAAGATATTACAGTTTTGAATGTCCCATTGGTAGTTTAATCTTGCGAGCAGGTCATCGATTTTATTCTCCAAAGATTGCATGTTTTCTAGCAGAATGGAAGGAAGTGTGGGTTTATTCAATCGCCTACGAATTCTCACTAGGCAGCCTGCCTTTTGGCCCCTTTTTCTCCGCCTCACGGGGATCTGGGCCTGTTCCCGAGAAAGCAGTATATCTCAGTATATATCAGTATATCGGGCTCGTCAGACACGTTAAAGGAAAAAGAGGATTCTGCCCGTCTGTGGTGAGTCATCACAGTCCTGATGTCCACAATCATGGTCCAAACAGTCATGAAGAGGGAACGACAATGCTTATTTCCACTCAGGAGACTGAAAACATTTGGCATGGGTCCCCAGATCCTCAAAAAGTTCTACAGCTGCACCATCGAGTACAACCTAACCGGTTGCATCACCGCCTGGTGTGGCAACGGCTCGGCATCTGACCGTAAGGCGCTACAGCCACACAAGTCATATACTCTTCTCTCTGCTACCACACGGCAAGCGGTACCGGAGATCCACGTCTAGGTCCAAAAAGCTCCTAAACAGCTTCTACCCCCAAGCCATAAGACTGCTGAACGTGGCTAATCATGTTTATCATCTATTGTTATCATTGACACTCATTGACACTCATTGACTTGGTACTGGTACCCCCTGTATATAGCCATGCTGTTGTTATCATTGACACTCATTGACACTCATTGACTTGGTACTGGTACCCCCTGTATATAGCCATGCTGTTGTTATCATTGACACTCATTGACTTGGTACTGGTACCCCCTGTATATAGCCATGCTGTTGTTATCATTGACACTCATTGACTTGGTACTGGTACCCCCTGTATATAGCCATGCTGTTGTTATCATTGACACTCATTGACACTGGTACCCCTGTATATAGCCATGCTGTTGTTATCATTGACACATTGACTTGGTACTGGTACCCCTGTATATAGCCATGCTGTTGTTATCATTGACACTCATTGACTTGGTACTGGTACCCCTGTATATAGCCATGCTGTTGTTATCATTGATACTCATTGACACTCATTGACTTGGTACTGGTACCCCCTGTATATAGCCATGCTGTTGTTATCATTGACACTCATTGACACTACCCCCATTGACTTGGTTATCATTGACTCATTGACTTGGGTACCCCTGTATATAGCCATGCTGTTGTTATCATTGACACTCATTGACTTGGTACTGGTACCCCTGTATATAGCCATGCTGTTGTTATCATTGACACTCATTGACACTCATTGACTTGGTACTGGTACCCCTGTATATAGCCATGCTGTTGTTATCATTGACACTCATTGAGCCATGCTGTTGTACTGACACTCATTGACTTGGTACCCCTGTATATAGCCATGCTGTTGTTATCATTGACACTCATTGACTTGGTACTGGTCTGTATATAGCCATGCTGTTGTTATCATTGACACTCATTGACTTGGTACTGGTACCCCCTGTATATAGCCATGCTGTTGTTATCATTGACACTCATTGACTTGGTACTGGGTATATACTGTTGTTATCATTGACACTCATTGACACTCATTGACTTGGTACTGGTACCCCCTGTATATAGCCATGCTGTTGTTATCATTGACACTCATTGACACTACACCCATTGACTTGGTACTGGTACCCCTGTATATAGCCATGCTGTTGTTATCATTGACATGCTGTTGTTATCATTGACACTCATTGACTTGGTACTGGTACCCCTGTATATAGCCATGCTGTTGTTATCATTTATCATTGTATATAGCCACTGTTGTTATCATTGACACTCATTGACTTGGTACTGGTACCCCCTGTATATGCCATGTGTTGTTATCATTGACCATGACTTGTTGTTATCATTGACACTCATTGACACTCATTGACTTGGTACTGGTACCCCTGTATATAGCCATGCTGTTGTTATCATTGACACTCATTGACTTGTACTGGTACCCCTGTATATAGCCATGCTGTTGTTATCATTGACACTCATTTACTGGTACCCCCTGTATATAGCCATGCTGTTGTTATCATTCATTGACACTCATTGACTTGGTACTGGTACCCCTGTATATAGCCATGCTGTTGTTATCATTGACACTCATTGACTTGGTACTCATTAGCCATGCTGTTGTTATCATTGACACTCATTGACTGGTACTGGTACCCCCTGTATATAGCCATGCTGTTGTTATCATTGACACTCATTGACTTGGTACTGGTACCCCTGTATATAGCAAGCTGTTGTTGTCATTGACACTCATTGACTTGGTACTGGCTGTTGTTATCATTGACACTCATTGACACTCATTGACTTGGTACTGGTACCCCTGTATATAGCCATGCTGTTGTTATCATTGACACTCATTGACTTGGTACTGGTACCCCTGTATATAGCCATGCTGTTGTTATCATTGACACTCATTGACTTGGTACTGGTACCCCCTGTATATAGCCATGCTGTTGTTATCATTGACACTCATTGACTTGGTACTGGTGACACATTGACTTGGTACTGTATATAGCCATGCTGTTGTTATCATTGACACTCATTTGACTTGGTACTGGTACCCCTGTATATAGCCATGCTGTTGTTATCATTGACACTCATTGACTTGGTACTGGTACCCCCTGTATATAGCCATGCTGTTGTTATCATTGACACTCATTGACACTCATTGACACTCATTGACTTGGTACTGGTACCCCCTGTATATAGCCATGCTGTTGTTATCATTGACACTCATTGACACTCATTGACTTGGTACTGGTACCCCTGTATATAGCCATGCTGTTGTTATGACATCAATGACACTCATTGACTTGGTACTGGTACCCCCTGTATATAGCCATGCTGTTGTTATCATTGACACTCATTGACTTGGTACTGGTACCCCTGTATATAGCCATGCTGTTGTTATCATTGATACTCATTGACACTCATTGACTTGGTACTGGTACCCCCTGTATATAGCCATGCTGTTGTTATCATTGACACTCATTGACTTGGTACTGGTACCCCTGTATATAGCCATGCTGTTGTTATCATTGACACTCATTGCCTTGGTACTGGTACCCTGTATATAGCCATGCTGTTGTTATCATTGACATATTGACACTCATTGACTTGGTACTGGTACCCCTGTATATAGCCATGCTGTTGTTATCATTGACACTCATTGACTTGGTACTGGTACCCCCTGTATATAGCCATGCTGTTGTTATCATTGACACTCATTGACTTGGTACTGGTACCCCCTGTATATAGCCATGCTGTTGTTATCATTACTCATTGACACTCATTGACTTGGTACTGGTACCCCCTGTATATAGCCATGCTGTTGTTATCATTGACATCATTGACACTCATTGACTTGGTACTGGTACACCCTGTATATAGCCATGCTGTTGTTATCATTGACACTCATTGACTTGGTATATAGCCACTGGTTATCATTGACACTCATTGACTAACTAACCTATTTATTGTGGTGTTGAAAACACCAACCATGATATTGAAGTGCCGAAATACTGTAGGTATGCTTTGTTAATTGGTTGTGTGGTGCATTGGCACAGAAACCTGTTGGTGGAACATTTGTTCAATATATTTTATATAATTATAAATATGGCATCAAATTGTTGAACATCTGATTTCCCCCTAGCTGATCATTGTCTGCAGCCAGCTCTGATCGTAGTGTAATGAAACAGGCAGGGAGAGTTAGCTGTCGGTGGTGCTTAGCGAAACCTCCACCTTCTGGCCCATAGCCCTGCATAGCATCAACTGTGCCTCAAAAGCAAGTTGAATCCACATTTATATCCACGTTTATAAACACAGGTTTGCTACAGTTATTGTTATTTGTGGTCGTAAACATTATTGAGAGTTCATTCTATGAGTGGGGAGGGTGTTCCATTTATTTTACTGTAAAAGGGAAGGGTCATGTGAAAATATTATTGATGGAGGGTGGTGCATTTTTTTGGTATGACACCTTGAATTAGAACAGCCCCTCCCCCCGAGTACATTTCGATCTGTCCCTTACTGTGTAGAATTGGACCAGTCTCCCAAACTGGAGCAAGAAAAATAAGTACACACTGATTGCAACTATATAATATATAATGAATCATATACAAAGAGTATTATGCTACCAAAACTCTTTAATATTACAAATGAACAACAGAAATATTAGCCAACAGCTATGCATTTTCTGAGGAACTGTAGAAGTACAGTATTTTATATAGGAAATTACTACATGCAGGTACTAAAGAACAATGGTGTTGACAGAATGCTGTTCCGCTTTTAGAAAACTTCCAGTTATGGGTAAAATATGCTGAGTAAAGAATGAGAGATTTGGGGCTGTGTGTCACAGTGTCTCTGACCTAGTTTTGTTCCAGTGTACCAGAGTGAGTGAGAAGAGTTGAGCAGTTTGAAATCCCACTCATTGCTCATGAAGTGGTGCTTGTCCACTGCTCTCGGTTCTCTCCATGTCCTTTCCAACAGCTCCGCTAAAAACCGCTCTGTGCTCACAGGAAGAAAAACTGACACTAAAATTTCGCAAACATTAATTAAAATCACAATTGAACCAACACCAATCTAATTTTGTGACTACCTGGACCTACCATTTGGTTTTGAAGTATTGAACATGAAAGGTGAATGTAAAAAGAGCACATTTCAAATAGGCTACATGTTGTATTGAACTGCATATAAACACTCTCAATAGGTCAGGAGCCAGACAGGGAGACCAAGAAGGAAAGAAAATGAATTATTTAGGCTATATTATTTAAATGATTTCAAGGCTATAGCCTACAAGGAAATACATTGTGAAGCATTTGCGAGTGTGACACAATAGGCTGATAAGGACATAAAGCACTAATAAATAATAAATAAATAATAAATAAATAATAGTCAAGAATTTAAACAACATGCAGAGCCAAAGGGGATGATAAACACACTTTTGGCCACTCTTGCCAGCCTGGGCAGAGATGCAGAGTTTTTTAGTTTCTTTCTATAGGTTGGCCTAAAAGTTTTTAGGCAAAATAAGCCAATCAAAACGGAAAGCTTCTTGAACGTTCCGGGCCTATTGGGCCAAAATCAATTATGGCCAATTGTATAGATAATGTAACAAAAATGAACGAAACGTTTAAAAGATCAGATTTTTTGTTGTGGACACTACATCACCACACTCCCTCTCTTGCTCCTCATCGTTGTAAGTCACCTTGATTTTACACCTGTGTGTTTTATCTGTTTCTTAATGAAAATATTTAGTGAACTCCATGACAATAGCTAAAGCAAGGGGCTATAGCAACACACAAGTACACTACAAATGCATGCTGGGCTGGGCATGCCCTGAGCTCGTGAAGTGAGCATACTTTGAGTGCTTCTGGAGCGAAATTGTAGCCTTTGGGAATCTCGCTCAGTTCTCCAGTCAAATTGGGCAAGCTCCGCTCACATACTCTGCTGTGTACCAGCAAAGATCCAAGACCTTGACATTCTCTCCCTGCTGTCCTGGGCCTCTCCCTGCTGACCTGGGCCTCTCCCTGCTGACCTGGGACTCTACCTGCTGACCTGGGCCTCTCACAGCAGCCTGGGCCCACAGTGTTTTGTCACCCCATCTCAGGGGTTACTCTGCTTCCAGCTGCTGGGGATCGGGCCCATAATCTGATTATTCTAATCCCCATGATGGGAGTTCATGGGGGGATAGAGCTGGGTACACTCTGGATGATGTAGGGTCATAGGGCCATCCCTGACTACAAAAAAATATTGGTTGACCAGGAATCCTCTGTTCTTTAACAATTGATCAGTCTACATTTTAAAAGTGTATTTTTCCATATATAGACACACAATGTTTGAATAAAATCATCTATATGTTGGCTACTGAACTTGTCTGATGCTTTAAGCACTGCAATTAAAAATTAAGAAACACAAATTACTAAAGAGGGAGCCAGAGATCAATAAGGCCAGTTGTGGAATCGAACCCCGGGCTGTAGTGGCGCCTCAGCACTGCGTTGCAGAACTTAAGACTGCTGCGCCACCAAGGACATGTAGCAACAATAATAATATATTGAATGCTTTTACATAAATTACTGTGTCTCATGTGCCATACATGTATAAAAGAATGTTTTGCTACTGCTCGACTAAAAACATCTCAGTCGACCAACAGCCTATCGACCAAACAATCAACGAGTCGACTAAATGCTTTCAACCCGAGTGGGTCAGGACCCAAGTATGTGTGGTGACCGCTCCTTACTAGGATGTTTTGTAGCATTTTGCTCTCTGGTCTGGGTTTCAGATTATTGTTCAGTCACTATTATGCACTTCTTTAAACTTGCCAGACAATGTGCCTTACTAATTTCCTGTTTTTGTGTGAGAGAGTATGTATACTTCTTTTCTATCTTTGTGATGGTTCTTCCATTCAATTCTATTCTCTTCCCCAAAGAACAGGACTGTGTTAACCCCTCATGTCCTGTGATTCTGACTGTGTTGTGTTCTCCTCCTGCTCCTCCTCCTGCTCCTCCAGATGAGATCATGCAGCAGGAGAACAGCCCCCTCTGTGCCATCGACATCACCCCTGACCTTAGGAAGAAGTTTGCCTTCCTGTTAGGTAATATTTCCTGCCTGTCTGCCTGTCTGTCTGTCTGTCTGCCTGTCATAATACAGATGTCTGTCTGTCTGTCTGTCTGTCTGTCTCTCTGTCTGTAATAATACAGATGTCTGTCTGTCTGCTTGCCTGCCTGTCATAATACAGATGTCTGTCTGTCTGTCTGTCTGTCATAATACAGATGTCTGCCTGTCTGTCTGTCTGTCTGTCTGTCTGTCTGTCAGATGTCTGTCTGTCTGTCTGTCATAATACAGATGTCTGCCTGTCTGCCTGTCTGCCTGTCTGTCTGTCTGTCTGTCTGTCTGTCTGTCTGTCTGTCTGTCTGTCTGTCTGACTGTCATAATACAGATGTCTGTCTGTCTGTCTGTCTGTCATAATACAGATGTCTGCCTGTCTGCCTGTCTGTGTCTGTCTGTCTGACTGTCATAATACAGATGTCTGCCTGTCTGTGTCTGTCTGTCTGACTGTCATAATACAGATGTCTGCCTGTCTGTGTCTGTCTGTCTGACTGTCATAATACAGATGTCTGCCTGTCTGCCTGTCTGTGTCTGTCTGTCTGACTGTCATAATACAGATGTCTGCCTGTCTGTGTCTGTCTGTCTGACTGTCATAATACAGATGTCTGCCTGTCTGTGTCTGTCTGTCTGACTGTCATAATACAGATGTCTGCCTGTCTGTGTCTGTCTGTCTCACTGTCATAATACAGATGTCTGCCTGTCTGCCTGTCTGTGTCTGTCTGTCTGACTGTCTTAATACAGATGTCTGCCTGTCTGTGTCTGTCTGTCTCACTGTCATAATACAGATGTCTGCCTGTCTGCCTGTCTGTGTCTGTCTGGCTCTGACTGTCATAATACAGACTCTGCCTGTCTGTGTCTGTCTGTCTGACTGTCATATTACAGATGTCTGTCTGTCTGTCTGTCTGTCATAATACAGATGTCTGCCTGTCTGCCTGTCTGTGTCTGTCTGTCTGACTGTCATAATGAATGTCTGCCTGTCTGCCTGTCTGTGTGTCTGTCTGTCTGACTGCCATAATACAGATGTCTGCCTGTCTGGTGTCTGTCTGTCTGTCTGACTGTCATAATACAGATGTCTGCCTGTCTGTGTCTGTGTCTGTCTGTCTGACTGTCATAATACAGATGTCTGCCATACAGCAGTTTTTACCATAAGACAGGTGAATACTGTTCTTCTTCCTGACATAGTTCAGATGAACTGTCTGCTTCAGACCAGCTCTAACAGCCTCACGTCAGAATCAGACGATCATCCACGTTCCAAGCGTCAAATTTCCAAACGTCCAATTTCCAAACGCAAATTTCCAACGCAAATTTCCAAATGTCAAATTTCCAACGTCAAATTTCCAAGCGTCAAATTTAAAAGTGTTTAAGGTTAAGTTTAGGCATTAACTCTGAATGGTTAAAGTTAGTGATAGGCTTAATTTTTAAAAATCAAATCAGCTTTCTATTGCTGGAATTGAACCTGAAACCATCCACGACAGACTAGCAACATTGAAACAAACTTGAAACGTAACAGCATCACTAATGCCCCTAGTGGCGGTTTTCCACATCATCTCCCAACAATCTCAGACATGGATGGACGCCAATGCATTTATTTTTATTTAACTAGGCAAGTCAGTTAAGAACAAATTCTTATTTATAATGACGGCCTAGGAACAGCGGGTTAACTGCCTTGTTCAGGGCAGAAACGTAGCCAGATTTTACATTGTCAGCTTGTAGGTTTGAACTTGCAACCTTTTGGTTACTGGCTCAACACTCTAACCACTAGGCGACCTGCCATTAAATACTGGCTTGTATCACGGGTGACCTGGATCTTACTTCACCCCTCAGGATTTGTCAAGTCATTCAGATTTGTCCTCTCCGTGTTTCTACTCATCACAGTTAGTCCAGCGTAAATGCAGTCCAATCCAGCTACAGTACCCTGGAGCTCGGTTAAATACCCATACTAACATACTGTATGCTACATACTTAATGAGTATATACTACCTGTATATAGTTAGTTCATTTTAGTGTACTATAAACAAACTGTATCATTGCAGTTGAGCGTACTAGCACTTCGCTTGTCTACCAGAAGTTGATGCTATTGCTATGCAACATCTTGCTAGCTTGTTAGCAAAACAAATGACAGGCTAGACATTTTTATGATTTCGGGTGTGTTCGTAAATCCAATCTGGACTGCCAGAGTGCAAAAATCCAGAGTGTTGTCAGATTGTCCATTTGTAAATTCAGAGCATTGTCAGATTGTCCATTTGTAAATTCAGAGTGTTGTCAGATTATCCGTTTGTAAATTCAGAGTGTTGTCAGATTATCCGTTTGTAAATTCAGAGTGTTGTCAGATTATCCGTTTGTAAATCCAGAGTGTTGTCAGATTATCCGTTTGTAAATTCAGAGTGTTGTCAGATTATCCGTTTGTAAATCCAGAGTGTTGTCAGATTATCTGTTTGTAAATTCAGAGTGTTGTCAGATTGTCCGTTTGTAAATTCAGAGCCTTTTACTCTCGTAGCGTTCACTATACTCTCTGGTCGAGGAGTAGGGTTGATCCGAGCTTTCTGACCTCACAACGGCAATCAAGCAGTCAAGCTAACTGGCTAGCTTGCTATCTACTTCAGAAACAAATGAGAGAACACATCACTCTGACCATTTTACTCTCCGTAGCAGAGTTGGTTAGGCTGTTTTCATGTTATCCAGAGCATTGGTGACTGTAACTGTGCTCCTGGCAACAATTTAATTACGCTTGTTTTTGCTGACGTTTACTGACACCGGCCATATTCAATGGACGTTCAGTAAACTAATCAGTTATTCTGCGCTCTGGCACACTCAGACTAGAGTGCTCTGAAATCGGACTAGATAGCCAGAATTAACTATGTCCATTGAGAACTCACAACGACTATGCCACTTAGCTAAGAATGACATGAATAATCAATTCAATCAAGGTTGGGTAGTTAGTTAGATAGCATTTAGTTAATATACTGCCTGGCAAGTTCAATGTATTAGTAGCCAACTGACGTTAGGACGGTAACTGGCTAACATACCGGTACATACTGTAATGCTATGCAGTTCGTAAGGATATTGTAGCTAACAAATTGTCAGCAAACATAACGTGTAACGTAACTTATTTGAAAACTCATTACTTTATTACATTGCTCAACATTTTCTTAATTTTTGTCATTATTAATTAAAGCAATGAATTTGGATCCACTCTTGCCAGACTTCTGCTGCATATTTCCCGCCATTTTCTTCAAATCTCAAAACGTTGTGAAGCCACGCCCATTTTTGGAATAATTCAATTATGGGCCCTAAAAGCATGGAAATACAACATCCGGGGAACTTTTGGCATACTAACTATATCCATACTATGACCAATAAGCATACTACATACTCAATTTAAGTCACAAATAGTACAGTTAGTGCTGTTAGTAGGAGTATTCGTATACAGGTTAGGACTCCTTCTCTTGACATGACTGTGTGTTTGTTTAGTGTGTGTATTTACATATGTGTATATCAGTTTCTGTTGTGTGTGAACCAATATGAAGTTTCTGTTTTTCCAGTTGTTTTGTCAATTCAACATGTCTCTGTACAGCATGTCAACTGGTGTAAAGCCACACAGAAGGGCTTGTGAGCAGACTTCAAGTGCCTCGAAATCCCTTCACCACTGCATTCACCTCATTGCACAGAAGATCCCCTCCCCTCTGACACACACACACACACCCACACACACACACACACACACACACACACACACAGTTTGCCCCGTCTCTGTCCCCCTCTATGTACTGCATAAGGTCACCTTGGGGACTGTGGCAGTCTTTATTGGATGTTCTGCCTGTCGGCGGCCATTTTG
>NW_027008594.1:44542-86745 GCF_036934945.1 Oncorhynchus masou masou
CAAAATGGCCGCCGACAGGCAGAACATCCAATAAAGACTGCCACAGTCCTCAAGGTGACCTTATGCAGTACATAGAGGGGGACAGAGACGGGGCAAACTGTGTGTGTGTGTGTGTGTGTGTGTGTGTGTGTGTGTGTGTGTGTGTGTGTGTGTGTGTGTGTGTGTGTGTGTGTGTGTGTGTGTCAGAGGGGAGGGGATCTTCTGTGCAATGAGGTGAATGCAGTGGGGAAGGGATTTCTGAGGCACTTGAAGTCTGCTCACAAGCCCTTCTGTGTGGCTTTACACCAGTTGACATGCTGTACAGAGACACGTTGAATTGACAAAACAACTGGAAAACAGAAACTTCATATTGGTTCACACACAACAGAAACTGATATACACATATGTAAATACACACACTAAACAAACACACAGTCATGTCAAGAGAAGGAGTCCTAACCTGTATACGAATACTCCTACTAACAGCACTAACTGTACTATTTGTGACTTAAATTGAGTATGTAGTATGCTTATTGGTCATAGTATGGATATAGTTAGTATGCCAAAAGTTCCCCGGATGTTGTATAAAATTTGCCAAAATACGAAGTATACATGCAGTGGATGCCATTTCCATGCTTTTAGGGCCCATAATTGAATTCTTCCAAAAATGGGCGTGGCTTCACAACGTTTTGAGATTTGAAGAAAATGGCGGGAAATATGCAGCAGAAGTCTGGCAAGAGTGGATCCAAATTCATTGCTTTAATTAATAATGACAAAAATTAAGAAAATGTTGAGCAATGTAATAAAGTAATGCGTTTTCAAATAAGTTACGTTACATGTTATGTTTGCTGACAATTTGTTAGCTACAATATCCTTACGAACTGCATAGCATCACAGTATGTACCGGTATGTTAGCCAGTTACCGTCCTAACGTCAGTTGGCTACTAATACATTGAACTTGCCAGGCAGTATATTAACTAAATGCTATCTAACTAACTACCCAACCTTGATTGAATTGATTATTCATGTCATTCTTAGCTAAGTGGCATAGTCGTTGTGAGTTCTCAATGGACATTGTTAATTCTGGCTATCTAGTCCGATTTCAGAGCACTCTAGTCTGAGTGTGCCAGAGCGCAGAATAACTGATTGGTTTACGAACGTCCATTGAATATGGCCGGTGTCAGTAAACGTCAGCAAAAACAAGCGTAATTAAATTGTTGCCAGGAGCACAGTTACAGTCACCAATGCTCTGGATAACATGAAAACAGCCTAACCAACTCTGCTACGGAGAGTAAAATGGTCAGAGTGATGTGTTCTCTCATTTGTTTCTGGAAGTAGCTAGCAAGCTAGCCAGTTAGCTTGACTGCTTGATTGCCGTTGTGAGGTCAGAAAGCTCGGATCAACCCTACTCCTCGACCAGAGAGTATAGTGAACGCTACGAGAGTAAAAGGCTCTGAATTTACAAACGGACAATCTGACAACACTCTGAATTTACAAACGGATAATCTGACAACACTCTGGATTTCACAAACGGATAATCTGACAACACTCTGAATTTACAAACGGATAATCTGACAACACTCTGAATTTACAAAACGGATAATCTGACAACACTCTGAATTTACAAACGGATAATCTGACAACACTCTGAATTTACAAATGGACAATCTGACAATGCTCTGAATTTACAAATGGACAATCTGACAACACTCTGGATTTTTGCACTCTGGCAGTCCAGATTGGATTTACGAACACACCCGAAATCATAAAAATGTCTAGCCTGTCATTTGTTTTGCTAACAAGCTAGCAAGATGTTGCATAGCAATAGCATCAACTTCTGGTAAACAAACGAAGTGCTAGTACGCTCAACTGCAATGATACAGTTTGTTTATAGTACACTAAAATGAACTAACGGTATATATTATGTAGTATATACTCATTAAGTATGTAGCATACAGTATGTTCGTATGGGTATTCTAACAGAGCTCCAGGGTACTGTAGCTGGATTGGACTGGATTTACGCTGGACTGTGATGAGTAGAAACACGGGAGAGGACAAATCCTGAATGACTTGACAAATCCTGAGGGGTGAAGTAAGATACAGGTCACCCGTGATACAAGCCAGTATTTGGGGCGGCAGGTCGCCTAGTGGTTAGAGTGTTGAGCCAGTAACCAAACGGTTGCAAGTTCAAACCCCTGAGCTGACAATGTAAAATCTGTCGTTCTGCCCCTGAACAAGGCAGTTAACCCACTGTTCCTAGGCCGTCATTATAAATAAGAATTTGTTCTTAACTGACTTGCGTAGTTAAATAAAATAAATACATTTGACGTCCATCCATGTCTGAGATTGTTGGGAGATGATGTGGAAACCGGCCACTAGGGGCATTAGTGATTGCTGTTACGTTCAAGTTGGTTTCAGTTTTGCTAGTCTGTCGTGGATGGTTTCAAGTTCAATTCCAGCAATAGAAAGCTGATTTGATTTTTAAAAATTAAGCCTATCACTAACTTTAACCATTCAGAGTTAATGCCTAAACTTAACCTTAAACACTTTTAAATTTGACGTTTGGAAATTTGACGTTGGAAATTTGACGTTTGGAAATTTGACGTTTGGAAATTTGACGTTTGGAACGTGGATGATCGTCTGATTCTGACGTGAGGCTGTTAGAGCTGGTCTGAAGCAGACAGTTCATCTGAACTATGTCAGGAAGAAGAACAGTATTCACCTGTCTTATGTGTAAAACTGCTGTATAGCAGACATCTGTATTATGACAGTCAGACAGACAGACACAGACAGGCAGACAGGCAGACATCTGTATTATGACAGACAGACAGACAGACACAGACAGGCAGACATCTGTATTATGACAGTCAGACAGACAGACACAGACAGGCAGACATCTGTATTATGACAGTCAGACAGACAGACACAGACAGGCAGACAGGCAGACATCTGTATTATGACAGACAGACAGACAGACACAGACAGGCAGACATCTGTATTATGACAGTCAGACAGACAGACACAGACAGGCAGACATCTGTATTATGACAGTCAGACAGACAGACACAGACAGGCAGACATCTGTATTATGACAGTCAGACAGACAGACACAGACAGGCAGACATCTGTATTATGACAGTCAGACAGACAGACACAGACAGGCAGACATCTGTATTATGACAGTCAGACAGACAGACACAGACAGGCAGACATCTGTATTATGACAGTCAGACAGACAGACACAGACAGGCAGACATCTGTATTATGACAGTCAGACAGACAGACACAGACAGGCAGACATCTGTATTATGACAGTCAGACAGACAGACACAGACAGGCAGACATCTGTATTATGACAGTCAGACAGACAGACACAGACAGGCAGACATCTGTATTATGACAGTCAGACAGACAGACACAGACAGGCAGACATCTGTATTATGACAGTCAGACAGACAGACACAGACAGGCAGACATCTGTATTATGACAGTCAGACAGACAGACACAGACAGGCAGACATCTGTATTATGACAGTCAGACAGACAGACACAGACAGGCAGACATCTGTATTATGACAGTCAGACAGACAGACACAGACAGGCAGACATCTGTATTATGACAGTCAGACAGACAGACACAGACAGGCAGACAGGCAGACATCTGTATTATGACAGTCAGACAGACAGACACAGACAGGCAGACATCTGTATTATGACAGTCAGACAGACAGACACAGACAGGCAGACAGGCAGACATCTGTATTATGACAGACAGACAGACAGACAGACAGACAGACAGACAGACAGGCAGACATCTGTATTATGACAGACAGACAGACAGACAGACAGACAGACACAGACAGGCAGACATCTGTATTATGACAGTCAGACAGACAGACACAGACAGGCAGACATCTGTATTATGACAGTCAGACAGACAGACACAGACAGGCAGACAGGCAGACATCTGTATTATGACAGTCAGACAGACAGACACAGACAGGCAGACATCTGTATTATGACAGTCAGACAGACAGACACAGACAGGCAGACAGGCAGACATCTGTATTATGACAGACAGACAGACAGACAGACAGACAGACAGACAGACAGACAGACAGACAGACAGACAGGCAGACATCTGTATTATGACAGACAGACAGACAGACATACAGACAGACAGACAGACACAGACAGGCAGACATCTGTATTATGACAGTCAGACAGACAGACACAGACAGGCAGACATCTGTATTATGACAGTCAGACAGACAGACACAGACAGGCAGACAGGCAGACATCTGTATTATGACAGTCAGACAGACAGACACAGACAGGCAGACATCTGTATTAAGACAGTCAGACAGACAGACACAGACAGGCAGACATCTGTATTATGACAGTCAGACAGACAGACACAGACAGGCAGACATCTGTATTATGACAGTCAGACAGACAGACACAGACAGGCAGACAGGCAGACATCTGTATTATGACAGACAGACAGACAGACAGACAGACAGACAGACAGACAGACACAGACAGGCAGACATCTGTATTATGACAGTCAGACAGACAGACACAGACAGGCAGACATCTGTATTATGACAGTCAGACAGACAGACACAGACAGGCAGACAGGCAGACATCTGTATTATGACAGTCAGACAGACAGACACAGACAGGCAGACATCTGTATTATGACAGTCAGACAGACAGACACAGACAGGCAGACAGGCAGACATCTGTATTATGACAGTCAGACAGACAGACACAGACAGGCAGACATCTGTATTATGACAGTCAGACAGACAGACACAGACAGGCAGACAGGCAGACATCTGTATTATGACAGTCAGACAGACAGACACAGACAGGCAGACATCTGTATTATGACAGTCAGACAGACAGACACAGACAGGCAGACATCTGTATTATGACAGTCAGACAGACAGACACAGACAGGCAGACAGGCAGACATCTGTATTATGACAGACAGACAGACAGACAGACATCTGTATTATGACAGTCAGACAGACAGACAGACAGACAGACAGACAGACAGACAGACAGACAGACAGACAGGCAGACAGGCAGACAGGCAGACATCTGTATTATGACAGACAGACAGACATCTGACAGACAGACAGACAGACAGACAGACAGACAGGCAGACATCTGTATTATGACAGACAGACAGACAGACAGACATCTGTATTATGACAGGCAGGCAAGCAGACAGACAGACATCTGTATTATTACAGACAGAGAGACAGACAGACAGACAGACAGACAGACATCTGTATTATGACAGGCAGACAGACAGACAGACAGGCAGACAGGCAGGAAATATTACCTAACAGGAAGGCAAACTTCTTCCTAAGGTCAGGGGTGATGTCGATGGCACAGAGGGGGCTGTTCTCCTGCTGCATGATCTCATCTGGAGGAGCAGGAGGAGGAGCAGGAGGAGAACACAACACAGTCAGAATCACAGGACATGAGGGGTAACACAGTCCTGTTCTTTGGGGAAGAGAATAGAATTGAATGGAAGAACCATCACAAAGAAGAAGTATACATACTCTCTCACACAAAAACAGGAAATTAGTAAGGCACATTGTCTGGCAAGTTTAAAGAAGTGCATAATAGTGACTGAACAATAATCTGAAACCCAGACCAGAGAGCAAAATGCTACAAAACATCCTAGTAAGGAGCGGTCACCACACATACTTGGGTCCTGACCCACTCGGGTTGAAAGCATTTAGTCGACCTGCTGATTGTTTGGTCGATAGGCTGTTGGTCGACTGAGATGTTTTTAGTCGAGCAGTAGCAAAACATTCTTTTATACATGTATGGCACATGAGACACAGTAATTTATGTAAAAGCATTCAATATATTATTGTTGCTACATGTCCTTGGTGGCGAGCAGTCTTAAGTTCTGCAACGCAGTGCTGAGGCGCCTACTACAGCCCGGGTTCGATTCCACAACTGGCCTTATTGACTTCTGGCTCCCCTTAGTAATTTGTGTTTCTTAATTTTTAATTGCAGTGCTTAAAGCATCAGACAAGTTCAGTAGCCAACATATAGATGATTTTATTCAAACATTGTGTGTCTATATGGAAAAATACACTTAAAATGTACTGATCAATTGTTAAAGAACAGAGGATTCCTGGTCAACCAATATTTTTTTGTAGTCAGGGATGGCCCTATGACCCTACATCATCCAGAGTGTACCCAGCTCTATCCCCCCATGAACTCCCATCATGGGGATTAGAATAATCAGATTATGGGCCCGATCCCAGCAGCTGGAAGCAGAGTAACCCTGAGATGGGGTGACAAAACACTGTGGGCCCAGGCTGCTGTGAGAGGCCCAGGTCAGCAGGTAGAGTCCCAGGTCAGTGAGAGGCCCAGGTCAGCAGGGAGGCCCAGACAGCAGGGAGAGAATGTCAAGGTTCGGATCTTTGCTGGTACACAGCAGAGTATGACGGAGCTGCCCAATTTGACTGGAGAACTGAGCGAGATTCCCAAAGGCTACAATTTCGCTCCAGAAGCACTCAAAGTATGCTCACTTCACGAGCTCAGGGCATGCCCAGCCCAGCATGCATTTGTAGTGTACTTGTGTGTTGCTATAGCCCCTTGCTTTAGCTATTGTCATGGAGTTCACTAAATATTTTCATTAAGAATCAGATAAAACACACAGGTGTAAAATCAAGGTGACTTACAACGATGAGGAGCAAGAGAGGGAGTGTGGTGATATAATGTACACAACAAAAAATCAGATCTTTTAAACGTTTCGTTCATTTTTGTTACATTATCTATACAATTGGCCATAATTGATTTTGGCCAAATAGGCCCGGAACGTTCAAGAAGCTTTCCGTTTTGATTGGCTTATTTTGCCTAAAAACTTTTAGGCCAACCTATAGAAAGAAACTAAAAAACTCTGCATCTCTGCCCAGGCTGGCAAGAGTGGCCAAAAGTGTGTTTATCATCCCCTTTGGCTCTGCATGTTGTTTAAATTCTTGACTATTATTTATTTATTATTTATTTATTATTTATTAGTGCTTTATGTCCTTATCAAATGTTCATCACACTCTCGCAAATGTCACAATGCAGCCTTGTAGGCTATAGGCCTTGAAATCATTTAAATAATATAGCTTCAACACCATTTTCTTTCCTTCTTGGTCTCCCTGTCTGGCTCTGACCTATTGAGAGTGTTTATATGCAGTCTAATACAATATGTAGCCTATTTGAAATGTGCTCTCTTTTTTACATTCACCTTTCATGTTCAATACTTCAAAACCAAATGGTAGGTCCAGGTAGTCACAAAATTAGATTGGTGTTGGTTCAATTGTGATTTTACACGTTTGCGAAATTTTAGTGTCAGTTTTTCTTCCTGTGAGCACAGAGCGGTTTTTAGCGGAGCTGTTGGAAAGGACATGGAGAGAACCGAGCAGTGGACAAGCACCACTTCATGAGCAATGAGTGATTTCAAACTGCTCAACTCTTCTCACTCACTCTGGTACACTGGAACAAAAACTAGGTCAGAGACACTGTGACACACAGCCCCAAATCTCTCATTCTTTACTCAGCATATTTTACCCATAACTGGAAGTTTTCTAAAAGCCGAACAGCATTCTGTCAACACCATTGTTCTTTAGTACCTGCATGTAGTAATTTCCTATATAAAATACTGTACTTCTACAGTTCCTCAGAAAATGCATAGCTACTAATATTTCTGTTGTTCATTTGTAATATTAAAGAGTTTTGGTAGCATAATACTCTTTGTATATGATTCATTATATATTATATAGTTGCAATCTGTGTGTACTTATTTTTTTGCTCCAGTTTGGGAGACTGGTCCAATTCTACACAGTAAGGGACAGATCGAAATGTACCGGGGAGGGGCTGTTCTAATTCAAGGTGTCATACCAAAAAAATGCACCACCTCCATCAATAATATTTTCACATGACCCTTTCCCCTTTACAGTAAAAATAAATGGAACACCCTCCCCCTCATAGAATGAACTCTCAACAATGTTTACGCCACCACAAATAACAATAACTGTAGCAAACCTGTGTTTATAAACGTGATATAAATGTGGATTCAACTTGCTTTTGAGGCACAGTTGATGCTATGCAGGGCTATGGGCCAGAAGGTGAGGTTTCGGCGAAGCAATCACCGACAGCCAATCCTCCCTGCCTGTTTCATTACACTACGATCAGAGCTGGCTGCAGACAATGATCAGCTAGGGGGAAATCAGATGTTCAACAATTTGATGCCATATTTATAATTATATAAAATATATTGAACAAATGTTCCACCAACAGGTTTCTGTGCCAATGCACCACACAACCAATTAACAAAGCATACCTACAGTATTTCGGCACTTCAATATCATGGTTGGTGTTTTCAACACCACAATAAATAGGTTAGGGGTACCAGTACCAAGTCAATGAGTGTCAATGATAACAACAGCATGGCTATATACAGGGGGTACCAGTACCAAGTCAATGAGTGTCAATGATAACAACAGCATGGCTATATACAGGGGGTACCAGTACCAAGTCAATGAGTGTCAATGATAAACAACAGCATGGCTATATACAGGGGGTACCAGGTACCAAGTCAACAAGTGTCAATGAGTGTCAATGATAACAACAGCATGGCTATATACAGGGGGTACCAGTACCAAGTCAATGAGTGTCAATGATAACAACAGCATGGCTATATACAGGGGTACCAGTACCAAGTCAATGAGTGTCAATGATAACAACAGCATGGTTATATACAGGGGGTACCAGTACCAAGTCAATGAGTGTCAATGAGTGTCAATGATAACAACAGCATGGCTATATACAGGGTGTACCAGTACCAAGGCAATGAGTGTCAATGATAACAACAGCATGGTTATATACAGGGGGTACCAGTACCAAGTCACGAGTGTCAATGATAACAACAGCATGGCTATATACAGGGGTACCAGTACCAAGTCAATGAGTGTCAATGAGTGTCAATGATAACAACAGCATGGCTATATACAGGGGGTACCAGTACCAAGTCAATGAGTGTCAATGAGTGTCAATGATAACAACAGCATGGCTATATACAGGGGGTACCAGTACCAAGTCAATGAGTGTCAATGATAACAACAGCATGGCTATATACAGGGGGTACCAGTACCAAGTCAATGAGTGTCAATGATAACAACAGCATGGCTATATACAGGGGGTACCAGTACCAAGTCAATGAGTGTCAATGATAACAACAGCATGGCTATATACAGGGTGTACCAGTACCAAGTCAATGAGTGTCAATGAGTGTCAATGATAACAACAGCATGGCTATATACAGGGGGTACCAGTACCAAGTCAATGAGTGTCAATGATAACAACAGCATGGCTATATACAGGGGGTACCAGTACCAAGTCAATGAGTGTCAATGAGTGTCAATGATAACAACAGCATGGCTATATACAGGGGGTACCAGTACCAAGTCAATGAGTGTCAATGATAACAACAGCATGGCTATATACAGGGGGTACCAGTACCAAGTCAATGAGTGTCAATGAGTGTCAATGATAACAACAGCATGGCTATATACAGGGGGTACCAGTACCAAGTCAATGAGTGTCAATGAGTGTCAATGATAACAACAGCATGGCTATATACAGGGGGTACCAGTACCAAGTCAATGAGTGTCAATGAGTGTCAATGATAACAACAGCATGGCTATATACAGGGGGTACCAGTACCAAGTCAATGAGTGTCAATGAGTGTCAATGATAACAACAGCATGGCTATATACAGGGGTACCAGTACCAAGTCAATGAGTGTCAATGAGTGTCAATGATAACAACAGCATGGCTATATACAGGGGGTACCAGTACCAAGTCAATGAGTGTCAATGAGTGTCAATGATAACAACAGCATGGCTATATACAGGGTGTACCAGTACCAAGTCAATGAGTGTCAATGATAACAACAGCATGGCTATATACAGGGGGTACCAGTACCAAGTCAATGAGTGTCAATGATAACAACAGCATGGCTATATACAGGGGGTACCAGTACCAAGTCAATGAGTGTCAATGATAACAACAGCATGGCTATATACAGGGGGTACCAGTACCAAGTCAATGAGTGTCAATGATAACAACAGCATGGCTATATACAGGGGGTACCAGTACCAAGTCAATGAGTGTCAATGATAACAACAGCATGGCTATATACAGGGGGTACCAGTACCAAGTCAATGAGTGTCAATGATAACAACAGCATGGCTATATACAGGGGGTACCAGTACCAAGTCAATGAGTGTCAATGAGTGTCAATGATAACAATAGATGATAAACATGATTAGCCACGTTCAGCAGTCTTATGGCTTGGGGGTAGAAGCTGTTTAGGAGCTTTTTGGACCTAGACGTGGATCTCCGGTACCGCTTGCCGTGTGGTAGCAGAGAGAAGAGTATATGACTTGTGTGGCTGTAGCGCCTTACGGTCAGATGCCGAGCCGTTGCCACACCAGGCGGTGATGCAACCGGTTAGGTTGTACTCGATGGTGCAGCTGTAGAACTTTTTGAGGATCTGGGGACCCATGCCAAATGTTTTCAGTCTCCTGAGTGGAAATAAGCATTGTCGTTCCCTCTTCATGACTGTTTGGACCATGATTGTGGACATCAGGACTGTGATGACTCACCACAGACGGGCAGAATCCTCTTTTTCCTTTAACGAGTCTGACGAGCCCGATATACTGATATATACTGAGATATACTGCTTTCTCGGGAACAGGCCCAGATCCCCGTGAGGCGGAGAAAAAGGGGCCAAAAGGCAGGCTGCCTAGTGAGAATTCGTAGGCGATTGAATAAACCCACACTTCCTTCCATTCTGCTAGAAAACATGCAATCTTTGGAGAATAAAATCGATGACCTGCTCGCAAGATTAAACTACCAATGGGACATTCAAAACTGTAATATCTTATGCTTCACGGAGTCGTGTTTAAACGACGACACTATCAACATACTGGTTATACGCTGTACCGGCAGGATAGAACAGCGCCGTCTGGTAAGACAAGGGGCGGCAGGTCTCTGACCTCCTCTCTATAGGCTGTCTCATCGTTGTCGGTGATCAGGCCTACCACTGTTGTGTCATTAATAAACGTAATGATGGTGTTGGAGTTGTGCTTGGCCACGTAGTCGACGGTGAACAGGGAGTAGAGGAGGGGACTAAGCATGCACCCCTGAGTGGCCCCCGCGTTGAGGATCAGTGTGGCAGATGTGTTCTTGCCTCCCCTTACCACCTGGGGGCGGCCCGTCAGGAAGTCCAGGACACAGTTACAGAGGGAAGTGTTTAGTCCTGTGGTCCTTAGCTTAGTGATGAGCTTCGTGGGCGCTATGGTATTGAACGCTGAGTTGTAGTCAATGAACAGCATTCTCACATACTGTGCCTTCGGAAAGTATTCAGACCCCTTGTCTTTTTCGTCATTTTGTTATGTTACAGCCTTGTATTAAATATGTATTAAATAAAAAACAGGTTTAGACATTTTTACAAATATATATATATATATTTTTTAAATACTGTATTTACATAAGAATTCAGGCCCTTTGCTATGAGTCCTTTGATACGTTTCCATTGATCATCCTTGAGATGTTTCTACAACTTGGAGTCCATCTGTGGTAAATTCAATTGATTGGACATGATTTAGAAAGGCACACACCTGTCTATACATAAGGTTCCACAATTGACAGTACATGTCAGAGCAAAAACCAAGCCATGAGGTCGAAGGAATTGTCTGTAAGCTCCGTGTCGAGGCACAGATCTGGGGAAGGGTTCAAAAACTGTCTGCAGCATTGAAGGTCCCCAAGAACACAGTGGCCTCCATCATTCTTAAATGGAAGAAGTTTGGAACCACCAAGACTCTTCCTAGAGCTGGACTCCCGGCCAATCTGAACAATTGGGGGAGAAGGGCCTTGGTAATATGGGAGGTGACAACAACATTCATGAATGTGCTGATTCTGTGAGTGAGTTGATTAGCAAGTGCATCGGTGATGTTGTACCCACGGTGATAATTAAAACCTTCCCCAACCAGAAACCGTTGATTCATGGCAGCATTCGCGCAAAACTGAAAGCGCGAACCACTGCTTTTAATCAGGGCAAGGCGACCGGAAACATGACCGAATACAAACAGTGTAGCTATTCCCTCCGCAAGGCAATCAAACAAGCTAAGCGTCAATATAGAGACAAAGTAGAATCGCAATTCAACGGCTCAGACACGAGAGGTACAGTGCCTTGCGAAAGTATTCGGCCCCCTTGAACTTTGCGACCTTTTTGCCACATTTCAGGCTTCAAACATAAAGATATAAAACTGTATTCTTTTGTGAAGAATCAACAACAAGTGGGACACAATCATGAAGAGGAACGACATTTCTTGGATATTTCAAACTTTTTTAACAAATCAAAAACTTAAAAATTGGGCGTGCAAAATTATTCAGCCCCCTTAAGTTAATACTTTGTAGCGCCACCCTTTGCTGCGATTACAGCTGTAAGTCGCTTGGGGTATGTCTCTATAAGTTTTGCACATCGAAAGACTGAAATGTTTTCCCATTCCTCCTTGCAAAACAGCTCGAGCTCAGTGAGGTTGGATGGAGAGCATTTGTGAACAGCAGTTTTCAGTTCTTTCCACAGATTCTCGATTGGATTCAGGTCTGGACTTTGACTTGGCCATTCTAACACCTGGATATGTTTATTTTTGAACCATTCCATTGTAGATTTTGCTTTATGTTTTGGATCATTGTCTTGTTGGAAGACAAATCTCCATCCCAGTCTCAGGTCTTTTGCAGACTCCATCAGGTTTTCTTCCAGAATGGTCCTGTATTTGGCTCCATCCATCTTCCCATCAATTTTAACCATCTTACCTGTCCCTGCTGAAGAAAAGCAGGCCCAAACCATGATGCTGCCACCACCATGTTTGACAGTGGGTATGGTGTGTTCAGGGTGATGAGCTGTGTTGCTTTTACGCCAAACATAACGTTTTGCATTGTTGCCAAAAAGTTCAATTTTGGTTTCATCTGACCAGAGCACCTTCTTCCACATGTTTGGTGTGTCTCCCAGGTGGCTTGTGGCAAACTTTAAACAACACTTTTTATGGATATCTTTAAGAAATGGCTTTCTTCTTGCCACTCTTCCATAAAGGCCAGATTTGTGCAATATATGACTGATTGTTGTCCTATGGACAGAGTCTCCCACCTCAGCTGTAGATCTCTGCAGTTCATCCAGAGTGATCATGGGCCTCTTGGCTGCATCTCTGATCAGTCTTCTCCTTGTATGAGCTGAAAGTGTAGAGGGACGGCCAGGTTTTGGTAGATTTGCAGTGGTCTGATACTCCTTCCATTTCAATATTATCGCTTGCACAGTGCTCCTTGGTGTGACGACCCTCCCACTCTGTCTGCCGTATTCTGTCTTTGTTCTTGTTTCCTTATTAGGATGCCGGTGGGCAGAGTTGGGGAGGGTCGTCAGCTACATGGGAAACACCTGGGCCAGGTGTGTCCCAGGATAAATAGACCTCTTCCACATTCATGGAGGAGACTCTCCATGCAGACACATTTGTAGATTGTGTTGTGGTTCTTGGTGGCCTTTTGTTTGTTTGCATTGGCACCTTTCAACACCCTGCATTATCACATTCATGCATGCAAAACATTCACTTACACTACTGATTACTGATTACACACACCATTGTATATTTTCCTTAGTTGCTTTAGTTGATAAATATATATTTTGTTACTCCTTATCTCCATGTTGTCTCCCTTTGTTACGGGCTTTGAGCCGGTTCGTGACAAGTGGGGGCTCATCCGGGATCTTTGAACTATTGGTTTGGGAGACCGTGGAGGTACGTGTTTGGTTTGCATATTGTGTTTGAGTTTGATAGGCCCAGTATTGGTTGCTTTTGTTGCTTGGTTTGTGTGCTGCGTTGGAGAGAGATAATGGTTAGTTTCCAGGCCCTGCCTAGCCTGAACTCTTGTTCTGCTTTCTGTTGGGAAGTCAGTCTGAGGAGGTGAGTAAATCGGCTGTGTACCTCGGTAGGAGATTTGTGTAGGGTAGTGGAACTTGCTACCTGGAGCTATAGCCTTTTACCCCTGATAGACTTAGCGACGTGTTTCATTTTTGGACATGTTTGGCATGGTTAAATGTTTGTTATTTTTGTGTGGTGTCTGTGGACTGAGCAGTTGTCTCGGGGGCACATCTGTGGCTTGGTGGAATTTGCCAGCATGCTGGGGAGTTTTTCCTTGCCAGCGGGCTACAGTGCATAAATTCCCACCGCAAATCTGCACGAAGACTAGGGTTGAGTTATTGTAGGTTTGGGGAAGCTCCATATCTCATCTCTCTTCTGTGGTGCTCGGGGTGATTGTCATTTCTCTGGTTGTGGTCTGATGTGCTCAGCAGAGGGGTTGAGCAAGATTATTTACTTTACTTATGACTATAGTGTCTCATGTACACAAGTTCATTCGCTTTCCATCAGAGGACCTGTTAGAATTATGTACTAAAGAACAGCTGTTGAAGATGGCTTAACACTACAAGGTTTTTGATTGAAATTAGTGAAATTATGTTTTGTTGGAAGTGACTATGAATCGTTGGAAGTGACTATGAATCGTTGGAAGTGACTATGAATCGTTGGAAGTGACTATGAATCGTTGGGAGTGACTATGAATCGTTGGGAGTGACTATGAATCGTTGGGAGTTGTAAAAATTAAGGACCCTGATGTTCTTTTCGTTGGAGTTTGTAGCTGTTGTGGTCTTTTGTGCCATGTTACTGAATGTTTACGTGACTGACCATTGGTTGGGGTTGTCATCTTCTATCTTTCCTGTCTGTTCCCTCCTGGTCTTGTTTTCTTTCCTCTTAAATATTGCTTCCTATGCGCAAAGGTTGCTGAGGTCTGGGGAGGAGGAGGAGGAGGTTGGTTGGTGCAGGTGGAGGTGTGAACACATAACCCCTCGTCAATTTGGGACGC
This sequence comes from Oncorhynchus masou masou, assembly GCF_036934945.1. Classification (NCBI taxonomy): domain Eukaryota; kingdom Metazoa; phylum Chordata; class Actinopteri; order Salmoniformes; family Salmonidae; genus Oncorhynchus; species Oncorhynchus masou. The sequence goes on from NW_027008594.1 coordinate 59,522, forward strand.
AGAGGCTGTGTCAATTTGGGACGCAGAGGCTGTGTCAATTTGGGACGCAGAGGCTGTGTCAATTTGGGACTGCAGAGGCTGGTATGTTCCGGGGTCCTTGTTGGTCCCCGGTTTTATGGGGGAATGTGACGACCCTCCCACTGTCTGCCGTATTCTGTCTTTGTTCTTGTTTCCTTATTTGAATGCCGGTGGGCGGAGTTGGGGAGGGTCGTCAGCTACATGGGAAACACCTGGGCCAGGTGTGTCCCAGGATAAATAGACCTCTTCCACGTTCATGGAGGAGACTCTCTCCATGCAGACACATTTGTAGATTGTGTTGTGGTTCTTGGTGGCCGTTTGTTTGCATTGGCACCTTTCAACACCCTGCATTATCACATTCATGCATGCAAAACACTCACTTACACTACTGATTACTGATTACACACACCATTGTATATTTTCCTTAGTTGCTTTAGTTAATAAATATATATTTTGTTTCTCCTTATCTCCATGTTGTCTCCCTTTGTTACGGGCTTTGAGCCGGTTCGTGACACTTGGGATGTTTAAAGCTTGGGAATTCTTTTTGTATCCAAATCCGGCTTTAAACTTCTTCACAACAGTATCTCGGACCTGCCTGGTGTGTTCCTTGTTCTTCATGATGCTCTCTGCGCTTTTAACGGACCTCTGAGACTATCACAGTGCAGGTGCATTTATACGGAGACTTGATTACACACAGGTGGATTGTATTTATCATCATTAGTCATTTAGGTCAACATTGGATCATTCAGAGATCCTCACTGAACTTCTGGAGAGTTTGCTGCACTGAAAGTAAAGGGGCTGAATAATTTTGCACGCCCAATATTTCAGGTTTTGATTTGTTAAAAAGGTTTGAAATATCCAATAAATGTCGTTCCACTTCATGATTGTGTCCCACTTGTTGTTGATTCTTCACAAAAAAATACAGTTTTATATCTTTATGTTTGAAGCCTGAAATGTGGCAAAAGGTTGCAAAGTTCAAGGGGGCCGAATACTTTCGCAAGGCACTGTAATAAATGTATTACTAGTCACTTTAAACAATGCCACTTTATCATGTTTACATCCCCTACATCATGTTTACATACCCTATATTACTCATGTATATACTGTACTCTATACCATATACTACATCTTGCCTATTCGTTCGGTGTGCATACACTCATTCATTCCTTTACACTTGTATAAGGTAGTTGTTGTGAAATTGTTAGATTACTTGGATATTACTGCATGGTCGGAACTAGAAGCACAAGCATTTTGCTACACTCCCATTAAGATCTACTAACCATGTGTATGTGACCAATAAAATTTGATTTGAAAGGCATTGTAGGTGTTTCTTTTGTCCAGGTGGGAAAGGGCAGTGTGAAGTACAATTGAGATTGCATCGACTGTGTTTCTGTTGGGGTGCTATGCGAATTGTAGTGGGTCTAGTGTTTCCGGGATGATGGTTGATGAGAGCCATGACCAGCCTTTCAAAACACTTCATGGCTACAGACGTGAGTTCTAGGGGTCGGTAGTCATTTAGGCAGGTTACCTTGGCATTCTTGGGCACAGGGACTATGGTGGTCAACTTGAAACATTTAGGTATTACAGGCTCTTTCAGGGAGAGGTTGAAAATGTCAGTGAAGACACTTGCCAGTTGGTCCGTGCATGCTCTGAGTTCAAGTCCTGGTAATACGTCTGGCCCCGCAGTCTTGTGAATGTTGACCTGTTTAAAGGTCTTACTCACATTGGCTATGGTTAGCATGATCACACAGTCATCCAGAAACAGCTGGTGCTCTCATGCATGCTTCAGTGTTGCTTGCCTTGAAGCAAGTATAAAAGGCATTTAACCAGTCTGGTAATCTGCGTCATTGGGCAGTTTGCAGCCGGGTTCCCCTTTGTAGTCCGTAATAGTTTGCAAGCCGTGTCAGAGTGTCAGTATAGTAGGATTCAATCTTTGTCCTGTATTGACGCGTTACCTGTTCAACGGCTCATCTGATTGCCATAGCAGGATTTCTTATAAGCATCTGGATTAGTGTCCCTCTCATTGAAAGCGGCAGCTCTAGCCTTTATCCTGGTGCGTATGTTGCCTGTAATCCATGCCTTCTGGTTGAGATATGTACATACGGTCACTGTGGGGACGACGTCATCAATGCACATATTGATGAAGCCGGTGACTGAGGTGACATACTCCTCAATACCATCGGATGAATCCCAGAACATATTCTAGTCTTTAATAGCAAAACAATCAGTACAAATAATCTACACACACACACACACACACACACACACACACACACACACACACACACACACACACACACACACAGAGGAAGATAAGCTTAGGCCTAACCCCAGAGCGATAGAGAGAGATGCCGATTGCATGATACAAAACCGACATGCCTTTCTTTATGTCAGATGCTATAGAGATATCGACGTACAGGAGGCTGATTCATAACTTTTCGATCAGAATATTTTGTTTAAAGATAAGCATTATATTGTTCGATTACAGGAGTAACTGTGGTACAGTAGGCCTGAAATAGTCTTCCTCACCTGAAGCTCAACTGTCGGAGTCAGTTGTAGCACCAGGACGCACTGCATTCATATGATAGGCCTGTAGTAGCTAAAGCTTAATAATAGCCACTGCATACCAAACCTTCACAAACGTTTCTAAACTTTTAGGGTAATATCAAAAGTAATTCATTTTTTATGGGAAAAATCAAGCAGAAGAGTGAATGTAAACCAGGGAAAACACACTACCTCCCTTATGCCCACAACAAACACACACTACTCCTCCTTATGCCCAATAACAAACACACACTACCCTCCCCTTACCCACCCTGCCCAATAACAAACACACACTACCCTTCCTTATGCCCAATAACAAACACACACTACCCTCCCTTATGCCCAATAACAAACACACACTACCTCCCTTATGCTCAATAACAAACACACACTACCCTCCCCTATGCCCAATAGCAAACACACACTACCCTACCTTATTCCCAATAACAAACACACACAACCCTCCCCTATGCCCAATAGTAAACACACACTACCCTCCCTTATGCCCAATAACAAACACACACTACCCTCCCTTATGCCCAATAACAAACACACACTACCCTCCCTTATACCCAATAACAAAACACACTACCCTCCCTTATGCCCAATAACAAACACACTACCCTCCTTATGCCCAATAACAAACACACACTACCACTCCATATGCCCAATAACAAAAACACACTACCCTCCCGTATGCCCAAAAACAGCCACACACTACCCTCCATATGCCCAATAACAAACACACACTACCACTCATTATGCCCAAAAACAAACACACACTACCCTCCCTTATGCCCAATAACAAACACACACTACCCTCCCTTATGCCCAATAACAAACACACACTACCCTCCTTATGCCCAATAACAAACACACACTACCCTCCCCTATGCTAATAACAAAAAACACACTACCCTCCCTTATGCCCAATAACAAACACACACTTACCCTCCCTTATGCCCAATAACAAACACAAACTACCCCTTATGCCAAATAACAAACACACTACCCTCCCCTATGCCCAATAACAAACACACACTACCCTCCCTTATGCCCAAAACAAACACACCACCCTCCATTATGCCCAAAAACAACCACACACTACCCTCCCATATGCCCAATAACAAACACACACTACCCTCCCGTATGCCCAAAAACAAACACAAACTACCCCCCTTATGCCCAATAACAAACACACACTACCCTCCCTTATGCCCAATAACAAACACACTACCCTCCCTTATGCCCAATAACAAACACACACTACCCTCCCTATGCTAATAAAAAAACACACTACCCTCCCTTATGCCCAATAACAAACACACACTACCCTCCCTTATGCCCAATAACAAACACAAACTACCCCCCCTATGCCAAATAACAAACACACTACCCTCCCCTATGCCCAAAACAAACACACACCACCCTCCCTTATGCCCAATAACAAACACACACTACCCTCCCTTATGCCCAATAACAAACACAAACTACCCCCCCTTATGCCAAATAACAAACACACTACCCTCCCCTATGCCCAATAACAAACACACACTACCCTCCCCTATGCCCAATAACAAACACACACTACCCTCCCTTATGCCCAATAACAAACACAAACTACCCCCCCTTATGCCAAATAACAAACACACTACCCTCCCATATGCCCAATAACAAACACACACTACCCTCCCTTATGACTAATAACAAAAACACACTACCCTCCCCTATGCCCAATAACAAACACACACTACCCTCCCATATGCCCAATAACAAACACACATTACCCTCCCAAATGCCCAATAACAAACACACTACCCTCCCCTATGCCCAATAACAAACACACACTACCCTCCCTTATGCCTAATAACAAAAACACACTACCCTCCCTTATGCCCAATAACAAACGCACACTACCCTACCTTATTCCCAATATCAAACACACACAACCCTCCCTTATGCCCAATAACAAACACACACTACCCTCCCTTATGCCCAAAAACAAACACACACTACCCTCCCATATGCCCAATAACAAACACACACTACCCTCCCCTATGCCCAATAACAAACACACACTACCCTCCCTTATGCCTAATAACAAAAACACACTACCCTCCCTTATGCCCAATAACAAACACACACTACCCTACCTTATTCCCAATAACAAACACACACAACCCTCCCCTATGCCCAATAACAAACACACACAACCCTCCCCTATGCCCAATAACAAACAACACACAACCCTCCCCAAAGCAAAAAAAAACAAACAACCTTTTGATCTGTCCCTAAGAGGACTGGAGACTCCCAGTAAATAGGTCAAGTCAACTGGTCTTCTAGTAAATGATTGATGCTGCTTTTACCTCAAACCCTCAGACCCAAGTCAGCACAAATCCAGTCTCATCCACCTCACTCCTCTCCCTGGGATGACCTAGAAACTCAAACCAGACGGCTCCATAGTGCACATACACCAGTCCCATGCTGCTACCAGCCAATCCAACAAAGAGGTTCATCTGCATCCATTTAGAAACAGCTATGTACAGTTATGCAGTATGCTCAAGCAGTTATTTGAGCAGATAGTGTGTATACTGTGGGAGACAGTCCTACTGTTGAAACTGGGTGCCCAACAGTGCAGCGCACATCGATGGAACAGAAAGCCACAGTGATGCTCTACGGTGCTATAGGATTACAGATTACAGCCACACAGACACAAAGCCACAGTGATTCTCTATGGTGCTATAGGATTACAGATTACAGATACACAGACAAAATGTCACAGTGATGCTCTACGGTGCTATAGGATTACAGATTACAGACAGAAAGACACAGTGATGCTCTACGGTGCTATAAGATTACAGATTACAGACAGAAAGACACAGTGATGCTCTACGGTGCTATAGGATTACAGATTACAGACAGAAAGACACAGTGATGCTCTACGGTGCTATAGGATTACAGATTACAGACAGAAAGACACAGTGATGCTCTACGCAAGCTATAGGATTACAGATTACAGACAGAAAAAACACAGTGATGCTCTACGGTGCTATAGGATTACAGATTACAGACAGAAAGACACAGTGATGCTCTATGGTGCTTTAGGATTACAGATTACAGACAGAAAGACACAGTGATGCTCTACGGTGCTATAGGATTACAGATTACAGACAGAAAGACACAGTGATGCTCTATGGTGCTTTATGATTACAGATTACAGACAGAAAGACACAGTGATGCTCTACGGTGCTATAGGATTACAGATTACAGACAGAAAGACACAGTGATGCTCTACGGTGCTATAGGATTACAGATTACAGACAGAAAAAACACAGTGATGCTCTATGGTGCTATAGGATTACAGATTACAGACAGAAAGACACAGTGATGCTCTACGGTGCTATAGGATTACAGATTACAGACAAAGACACAGTGATGCTCTACGGTGCTATAGGATTACAGATTACAGACAGAAAGACACAGTGATGCTCTATGGTGTTATATGATTACAGATTACAGACAGAAAGACACAGTGATGCTCTATGGTGCTATAGGATTACAGATTACAGACAGAAAGAGACAGTGATGCTCCACTTGTGCTATAGGATTACAGATTACAGACAGAAAGACACAGTGATGCTCTACGGTGCTATAGGATTACAGATTACAGACAGAAAGACACAGTGATGCTCTACGGTGCTATAGATTACAGATTACTGACAGAAAGACACAGTGATGCTCTACGGTGCTATAGGATTACAGATTACAGACAGAAAGACACAGTGATGCTCACGGTGATATAGGATTACAGATTACAGACAGAAAGACACAGTGATGCTCTACGGTGCTATAGGATTACAGATTACAGACAGAAAGACACAGTGATGCTCTACGGTGCTATAGGATTACAGATTACAGACAGAAAGACACAGTGATTTTCTACGGTATAGGATTACAGATTACAGACAGAAAGACACAGTGATGCTCTATGGTGCTTTATGATTACAGATTACAGACAGAAAGACACAGTGATGCTCTACGGTGCTATAGGATTACAGATTACAGACAGAAAGACACAGTGATGCTCTCTACGGTGCTATAGGATTACAGATTACAGACAGAAAGACAAAGTGATGCTCTACGGTGCTATAGGATTACAGATTACAGACAGAAAGACACAGTGATGCTCTACGGTGCTATAGGATTACAGATTACAGACACACAGATAGGAGGATGCGTGCGTGTCTATCTATCTGAATTCAGACAGAAATAGAGAAGTCAGTCCTGATGGAAAATTCCTCCTACAGACGTTTACATATTTCATGTTAGAAACCAGCCGGGGCAGACTTTCTAGGGCCACACTAACCAACCCTGTCTATTTCAGGATGTCACTTCAAACCGCTACGCAGGGCTTGGCTCATGGTTCCCAAGGCTCAGATGGTTGAAGCTTGATAGATAGCTACATGGGCCACATATTTACACTGAACATAATGTATGTGGTACCTGTAAAATACCTGATCTGAGCCTCACTAACGTAATTTATATGACAGAGGGAGATGAAAGAGTACTTCTCCACCTGCATTGCTTGCTGTTTGGGGTTTTAGGCTGGGTTTCTGTACAGCACTTTGAGATATCAGCTGATGTACGAAGGGCTATTTAAATATATTTGATTTGATTTGATTTCAGTAGTTTGGGTCAATTCAGAATTTCTGAATTGAATTGAATTCAACCGACTCATTTCACTAATACACACCCCACAGGAAGCAATTAGCTCCGGAGAACCGGTGCCCCCACATATTGGCTACCCGGACTATGTGCATTGTGTCCCGCTACCCGCCACCCGCCAACCCCTTTACACTACTGCTACTCTCTGTTTATCATATACCCATAGCCACTTTAACCATATGTACATGTACATACTACCTCATTCAGCCTGACTAAACCACTTCTGTTATTCTATCCTGTCCGCCTTTTTCCTTTACTAATTTATTGTTCATCTAATACCTATTTTTACTTAAAATTGCACTGCTGGTTAGGGCCTGTAAGTAAGCATTTCACTGTTGATTAGGGACTAAGTAAGAATTTCACTGTTGATTAGGGCATGTAAGTAAGCATTTCACTGTTGATTAGGGCCTGTAAGTAAGCATTTCACTGTTGATTAGGGACTAAGTAAGAATTTCACTGTTGATTAGGGCATGGGTAAGCATTTCACTGTTGATTAGCCTGTAAGTAAGCATTTCACTGTTGATTAGGGCATGTAAGTAATCATTTCACTGTTGATTAGGCATGTAAGTAAGCATTTCACTGTTGATTAGGGCATGTAAGTAAGCATTTCACTGTTGATTAGGGCATGTAAGTAAGCATTTTACTGTTGATTAGGCATGGGTAAGCATTTCACTGTTGATTAAGGCATGTAAGTAAGCATTTCACTGTTGATTAGGCATGTAAGTAAGCATTTCACTGTTGATTAGGGCCTGTAAGTAAGCATTTCACTGTTGATTAGGCATGTAAGTAAGCATTTCACTGTTGATTAGGCATGTAAGTAAGCATTTCACTGTTGATTAGGCATGTAAGTAAGCATTTCACTGTTGATTAAGGCATGTAAGTAAGCATTTCACTGTTGATTAGGGCATGTAAGTAAGCATTTCTCTGTTGATTAGGCATGTAAGTAAGCATGTCACTCTAAAGTGAACCTGTTGCATTCGGCGACGTGATAATATTGTTTCATTTAAAGCAATTTAATAAAATTCAACTGAGACATGAAGCATGAATGTCTCATTATTTTGACAATTATTTTACTAAAAGCATCTGCCATTACTGGAATTAATACACCCTACATCCTGTAAAGATGCATTCTGGATTTTATATGTATTTATTTTTAATGACATGTAAGATAATTATTAATTATTATAAACCTACAAAGGAATCTTAGAATATTTCCAGACTACTTATTATTGAAAAATGCATTAATTATTGAAAATGCATTTAAAGAGAATGAATCTTCCCCAAAAATTATAATGTTTCATCCTAATGTTTTACAAAGTATTGGTCACTATATGTCAACATGTACTGTACAAACACTACTGTTCTAAAGTTTGGGGCCATTTTCCATGAAAACATACATGACATGAGTTGCAAATGAATAGGAAACATAGTCAAGATGTTGACAAGGTTATAAATAATGATTTTTAATTGAAATAATAACTGTGTCCTTCAAACTTTGCTTTCGTCAAAGAATCCTCAGAAAGTACAGCCCTGCAGACCTTAGCATTCTAGTTGTCAATTTGTTGAGGAAATCTGAAGAGATTTCACCCCATGCTTCATGAAGCTCCTCCCACAAGTTGGAATGGCTTGATGGGCACTTCTTACGTACCATACGGTCAAGCTGCCCCACAACAGCTCAATAGGGTTGAGATCCCGTGACTGTGCTGGCCAGTCCTCTGTCCAGTGTCTGTGTTCTTTGCCCATCTTAATCTTTTTCTTTTTATTGGCCAGTCTGAGACATGGCTTTTTCTTTGCAACTCTGCCTCGAAGGCCAGCATCCCGGAGTCGCCTCTTCACTGTTGACGTTGAGACTGGACAGAGGAACTCTGCCCGAAGGCCAGCATCCCGGGAGTCGCTCTTCACTGTTGACGTTGAGACTGGTGTTTCGCTGTTACTATTTAATGAAGCTGCCAGTTGAGGACTTGTGAGGCGTCTGTTTCTCAAACTAGACACTCTAATGTTCTCCTTGCTCAGTTGTGCACCGGTCCCACCCACTCCTTTCCTATCTGGCTAGGAGCCAGTTTGCACTATTCTGTGAAGGGAGTAGTACACAAAGCGTAAGAGATCTTCATTTTCTTGCAATTTCTGAATAGACTGACGAGTTTCAAATAAAGTTCTTTGTTTCTGGCCATGTTGAGCCTGTAATGGAACCCACAAATGCTGATGCTCCAGATACTCAACTAGTCTAAAGAAGGACCGTTTTATTGCTTCTTTAATCAGGACAACAGTTTTCAGCTGTGCTAACATAATTGCAAAAGGTTTCTAATGATCAATTAGCCTTAAAATGATAAACTTGATTAGCTAACACAATGTGCCATTGAAACACAGGACTGATGGGTTGCTGATAATATGGACTTGTACGCTCTATGTAGATATTCAGAAATCTGCCGTTTCCAGCTACAGTCATTACACTAGCAATGTCTACACTGTATTTGATCAATTTGATGTTATTTTAATGGACAAAACATTTGCTTTTCTTTCAAAAAACAGGCGTTTCTGAGTGACCAAACATTTGAACTGTAGTGCATGTATAGCGATGAATCACAAAAACAAAGGAGGAAGTGGAAGTGCTGCTAATGTACACAATAGTAGATTCTGGTAGACAGAAGCTGCTAAGGTACACAATAGTAGATTCTGGTAGACAGAAGCTGCTAAGGTATACAATAGTAGATTTTGCACAGAAACTGCTAAGGTACACAATAATAGGTTCTGTAGACAGAAGATGCTAAGATACACAATAGTAGGTTCTGGTAGACAGAAGATGCTAAGGTACACAATAGTAGGTTCTGCAGACAGAAGCTGCTAAGTACACAATAGTAGATTTGGTAGACAGAAGATGCTAAGGTACACAATAGTAGGTTCTGGTAGACAGAAGCTGCTAAGGTACACAATAGTAGGTTTTAGTAGACAGAAGCTGCTAAGGTACACAATAGTAGGTTTTAGTAGACAGAAGCTGCTAAGGTACACAATACTAGGTTTTAGTAGACAGAAGCTGCTAAGGTACACAATACTAGGTTTTAGTAGACAGAAGCTGCTAAGGTACACAATAGTAGGTTTTAGTAGACAGAAGCTGCTAAGGTACACAATAGTAGGTTTTATTATGCTGCCCTTCCCTTACATCAGTTTAAGGGTCGGACCACTACAGTTACGTAACACCCAACATTTTCTGAAGAAGTGCATACTCCCTCTCTCTTCCCCATATCCATTCATCCCATTCCCTCTACAGATAAAGTGAGAATTTTCATTGAAAGAGACAAGGTATACCTACTATATGTCCAGAGCCTGCTGGTTTTCTGTTCTACCTGATAGTTAATTGCGCACACCTGGTGTCCCAGGTCCTATGTCAGTCCCTGATTAGATGGGAAAAAAAAGAAAAAAAAAACCTATGAAGTAGCATCGAGGTTCCAGAGTCGAGTTTGAGGGTTCTAGAGCAACAAGGTCACAGAATCTCACGGCAAACAGCGATGGAAGGGGAGCTACAGTGAACATAGACAGTCTTTTCTGTGAGCTTCCTGGGTGTGTGTGTTCCTGCCACTTCAACACTATGTCAACACAGAGACTCTCCAAACAGACACGTTATACAAAAAATAAGCATTTTCAGAGCAGCCAACTACAATATTATAAAGAACCAAAACAGCACATGATAGTCACTTCAACAATGTCCATGGTCTACTGTAAGCAACATGGGTCACACTTGATTTGTATAGTCCCATACATATGATCTGCAGATTGTTATACAGTACTATCTGTCGATAAACAGATGCTTGCTAAGGTTACGGTTAGGTTTAGAAAAGGGTTAGGGTAAGGGTTAAGGTTAGGTAAGGTTTATGGTTAAGATAAGGGTTAAGGTTAGGGGATACTTAGTTGAAATGTTGTTGACAGTTACTGAACATTTACAAACCATCTACATGGGACTGTGCAGATAAAGTGTTACCTCAACATGTACACAGGTGTACAGACAGACAACCGACCAACCTAAAGACAGACAGTAAGACCAGCCAGTACCTGTCCTGTGCCTCGAGCTCCAGCCAGCGTGGTGATGTCATGGTACACTCTGCTCAGAGGTATACCCAGCCAGGCTCACCTTCTCTGGGTACTCATAATGTTAACTTGTTGCAGCCGTATCCAGAAACACACACCATCATGTCTGTCACTTTCTGTTTCCTCTCTGTCTCTCTCTACAGACACACCCCTTACACACATATGCACTGTAAGTATTGAAGCAGTGCTGTAAAGAGTCTTAGACCCCCCCCCCCCTATGGCTCTTAGTTTGACAATGTGGGGATCGATCAGGTGACATCCTCTGCCCCAGTGTATAACTGCACAGAGTTCTCTCACACACAGCATGTATCAAAAAGATGAAGCAAAACAACTGAAATATTGAATCACATAAATTCTAACATCCTGGTTGGGTGGGAGTGTGTCTTGTGTCTTTTATGTGGAGGAGACTATGGATTAGTTGGCTGAGTGTGTGATTCTCTCTCTCTGTGTGTGTCTCTGTGTCTTTATCTCTCCCTCACTGTCTCTCTCTCTCTCTCTCTCTCTCTCTCTGTGTGTCTCTCTTACTCTCTCTCTCTGTCTCTCTCTCTGTGTGTGTCTCTGTGTCTTTATCTCTCCCTCACTGTGTCTCTCTCTCTCTCTCTCTCTCTTACTTACTCTCTCTCTGTGTCTCTCTCTCTCACTGTGTGTGTGTCTTCTCTCTCTTCTCTCTCACTGTGTGTGTCTCTCTCTCTCTGTGTCTCTCTCTTTACTCTCTCTCTCTCTCTCTGTCTCTCTCTCTCTCTGTGTCTCTCGCCTCTTTACTCTCTCTCTCTCTCTCTCTCTCTCTCTCTGTCCTTGTCTCTCTCTCTTCTGTCTCTCTCTCTCTTCCTTGTCTCTCTCTCTCTGTCTCTCTCTCTCTCTGTCTCTCTCTCTCTCTCCTTGTCTTCTCTCTGTCTCTCCTCTCTCTCTCTCTGTCTCTCTCTGTGTCTCTCTCTACTCTCTCTCTCTGTCTCTCTCTCTCTGTCTCTCTCTCTCTGTCTCTCTCTCTCTGTGTCTCTCTCTCTCTGTCTCTCTCTCTCTCCTCTCTTGTCTCTCTCTCTCTCTCTCTCTCTCTCTCTCTCTCTCTCTCTCTCTCTCTCTCTCTCACTGTGTGTGTCTTCCAGGACAGGAGGGGCTTATGATTCATCCTTCCCAGTCACTACACATGCATCATCTATTAAATCCCTCTCTGTGACGACAGCAGCACAGACATACCCCACTCAACATGCTGTGACATCACAGAGAGAGTACATACAGTATATCTCACGGTTTATGGTGCTAGGTTGTTGACATCACAAGGAATATAGTCGTGATGCAAATGTTTAGATTATGAAGCAAATGTCAACAAAAAAGACATGCTTTGGTTAAGAATGTAAGGTTTGTGACATCACACAGAGAGTTGTAACATCGCAGAAGAGCACTACTGATAGAAATGTAGGGTGTGTTTGTAAATTCAATCTGGAGTTTCAGAGTATGCTCAGAGTGCCCTCTGGCCGTTGTAAATTCAGAGCGTTTCGCTCTCGGAGCATTCAGAGTGCACACTAGACGCTCTGGCCGAGGAGTAGGGTTGATGCGAGCCTAATAATAATAATAATAATTCACTGTGTCACAATTCCAGTGGGTCAGAAGTTTACATATACTAAATTGAATGTGCTTTTAAACAGCTTGGAAAAATCCAGAAAATTATGTCATGGCTTTAGAAGCTTCTGATAGGCTAATTGACATCATTTGAGTCAATTAGAGATGTACCTGTGGATGTATTTCAAGGCCGACCTTCAAACTCAGTGCCTATTTGCTTGACATCATGGGAAAATCAAAAGAAATCATCCAAGACCTCAGAAAACAATTGGAGGCCTCTGGTTCATCCTAGGGAACAAACGCCTGAAGGTACTACGTTCATCTGTACAAACAATAGTACGCAAGTATAAACACCATGGGACCTGGCAGCCGTCATACCGCTCAGGAAGGAGATGCGTTCTGTCTTCTGGGTACACAGAGATGAACATACTGTGGTGCGAAAAGTGCAAATCAGTCCCAGAACAACAGCAAAGGACCTTGTGAAGATGCTGGAGGAAACCGGTGCAAAAGTATCTATATCCACAGTAAAACGAGTCCTATATCAATATAACCTGACAAGCCGCACAACAAGGAAGAAGCCACTGCTCCAAAACCACCATAAAAGCCAGACTACGGTTTGCAACTGCACATGGGGACAAAGATCATACTTTTGGAGAAATGTCCTCTGGTCTGATGAAAGAAAAATAGAACTGTTTGGCCATAATGACCATCCTTATGTTTGGAGGAGAAAGGGGAGGCAAGCCGAAGTTCACCATCCCAACCGTGAAGCACGGAGGTGGCAGCATCATGTTGTGGGGGTGCTTTGCTGCAGGAGGGACTGGTGCCAGCAGCATACCACCCTGCATACCACTGCTGGCTTGCTTCTGAAGCTAAGCAGGGTTGGTCCTGGTCAGTCCCTGGATGGGAGACCAGATGCTGCTGGAAGTGGTATTGGAGGGCCAGTAGGGCCACTCTTTCCTCTGGTCTAAAATATATATATATATCCCAATGCTCCAGGGCAGTGATTGGGGACACTGTCCTGTGTAGTGCGTCTTTGGGATGGGACGTTAAACGGTGTCCTGACTCTCTGAGGTCATTAAAGATCCCATGGCACTTATCGTATGAGTCGGTGTTAACCACAGTGTCCTGGCTAAATTCCCCAATCTGACCCTCAAACCATCACGGTCACCTAATAATCCCCAGTTAACAATTGGCTCATTCACCCCTCCTCTCCCCTGTAACTATTCCCAGGTCGTTGCTGCAAATGAGAACGTGTTCTCAGTCAACTTACCTGGTAAAACAATGGATAAAACAAAACACAAAATAGATGGCATCATGAGGGGGGAACATTATGTGGACATATTGAAGCAACAACTCAAGACATCAGTCAGGAAGTTAAAGCTTTGTCGCAAATGGCTCTTCCAAATGGACAATGACACCAAGCATACTTCCAAACTTGTGGCAAAAAGGCATAAGGACATCAAAGTCAAGGTATTGGAGTGGCCATCACAAAGACCTGACCTCAGTCCTAAAGAGCATTTGTGAGCAGAACTGAAAAAGCGTGTGCGAGCAAGGAGGCCTACAAACCTGACTCAGTTACACCAGCTCTGTCAGGAGGAATGGGCAAAAATTCACCCAACTTATTGTGGGAAGCTTGTGGAAGGCTAACCGAAACGTTTGACCCAAGTTAAACAATTTAAAGGCAATGCTACAAATACTAATTGAGTGTATGTACACTTCTGACCCACTAGGAATGTGATGAAAGAATTAATAACTGAAATAAATCATTCTCTCTGCTATTATTCTGACATTTCACATTCTTAAAATAAAGTGGTGATCCTAACCGACCTAAAAGAGGGAATTTTTCTAGGATTAAATGTCAGGAATTGTGAAAAACTGAGATTAAATGTATTTGGCTAAGGTGTATGTAAACTTCCGATTTCAACTGTATATCAGGTGTTGATTCACACCAGGAATACAGAGCATAGATATATATAAATAAATAAATAAATATAACATAAAGATAGATTCTATCTCTGGACACAGGAACCATCAGAGGTCCTGGATCTCTGTCTCCACCATCTATCTCCACCTCTCTGTCTCCACCTCTCTGTCTCCACCTCTCTGTCTCCACCATCTATCTCCACCTCTCTGTCTCCACCTCTCTGTCTCCACCTCTCTGTCTCCACCTCTCTGTCTCCACCTCTCTGTCTCCACCATCTATCTCCACCTCTCTGTCTCCACCTCTCTGTCTCCACCTCTCTGTCTCCACCATCTATCTCCACCTCTCTGTCTCCACCATCTATCTCCACCTCTCTGTCTCCACCTCTCTGTCTCCACCTCTCTGTCTCCACCATCTATCTCCACCTCTCTGTCTCCACCTCTCTGTCTCCACCATCTGTCTCCACCTCTCTGTCTCCACCATCTATCTCCACCTCTCTGTCTCCACCTCTCTGTCTCCACCTCTCTGTCTCCACCATCTATCTCCACCTCTCTGTCTCCACCTCTCTGTCTCCACCTCTCTGTCTCCACCATCTATCTCCACCTCTCTGTCTCCACCTCTCTGTCTCCACCATCTGTCTCCACCTCTCTATCTCCACCTCTCTGTCTCCACCATCTATCTCCACCTCTCTGTCTCCACCATCTATCTCCACCATCTATCTCCACCTCTCTGTCTCCACCATCTATCTCCACTATCTATCTCCACCTCTATGTCTCCACCATCTATCTCCACCTCTCTGTCTCCACCATCTATCTCCACCATCTATCTCCACCTCTCTGTCTCCACCATCTATCTCCACCTCTCTGTCTCCACCATCTATCTCCACTATCTATCTCCACCTCTCTGTCTCCACCATCTATCTCCACCTCTCTGTCTCCACCATCTATCTCCACCATCTATCTCCACCTCTCTGTCTCCACCATCTATCTCCACCTCTCTGTCTCCACCTCTCTGTCTCCACCATCTATCTCCACCTCTCTGTCTCCACCTCTCTGTCTCCACCATCTATCTCCACCTCTCTATCTCCACCATCTATCTCCACCTCTCTTTCTCCACCTCTCTGTCTCCACCTCTCTGTCTCCACCTCTCTATCTCCACCATCTATCTCCACCTCTCTGACTCCACCATCTGTCTCCACCTCTCTGTCTCCACCTCTCTGTCTCCACCTCTCTATCTCCACCTCTCTGTCTCCACCATCTGTCTCCACCTCTCTGTCTCCACCTCTGTCTCCACCTCTCTGTCTCCACCTCTCTGTCTCCACCATCTATCTCCACCTCTCTGTCTCCACCTCTCTGTCTCCACCATCTGTCTCCACCTCTCTGTCTCCACCATCTATCTCCACCTCTCTGTCTCCACCTCTCTGTCTCCACCTCTCTGTCTCCACCATCTATCTCCACCTGTCTCCACCTCTGTCTCCACCTCTGTCTCCACCATCTCCACCTCTCTGTCTCCACCATCTATCTCCACCATCTCTGTCTCCACCTCTCTGTCTCCACCATCTGTCTCCACCTCTCTCTCACCATCTATCTCCACCATCTATCTCCACCTCTGTCTCCACCATCTATCTCCACCATCTATCTCCACCTCTCTGTCTCCACCATCTATCTCCACCTATCTCTGTCTCCACCATCTATCTCCACCACCATCTATCTCCACCATCTGTCTCCACCTCTCTGTCTCCACCTCTCTGTCTCCACCTCTCTGTCTCCACGATCTATCTCCACCTCTCTGTCTCCACCTCTCTGTCTCCACCATCTATCTCCACCTCTCTGTCGCCACCATCTATCTCCACCTCTCTGTCTCCACCATCTATCTCCACCTCTCTGTCTCCACCTCTCTGTCTCCACCATCTATCTCCACCTCTCTGTCTCCACCATCTATATCCACCTCTCTGTCTCCACCTCTCTGTCTCCACCATCTATCTCCACCTCTCTGTCTCCACCTCTCTGTCTCCACCATCTATCTCCACCTCTCTGTCTCCACCATCTATCTCCACCTCTCTGTCTCCACCTCTCTATCTCCACCATCTATCTCCACCTCTCTGTCTCCACCTCTCTGTCTCCACCTCTCTGTCGCCACCTCTCTGTCTCCACCATCCATCTCCACCTCTCTGTCTCCACCTCTCTGTCTCCACCATCTATCTCCACCTCTCTGTCTCCACCTCTCTATCTCCACCATCTATCTCCACCTCTCTGTCTCCACCTCTCTGTCTCCACCTATCTGTCTCCACCTCTCTATCTCCACCATCTATCTCCACCTCTCTGTCTCCACCTCTCTGTCTCCACCTCTCTATCTCCACCATCTATCTCCACTATCTATCTCCACCTCTCTGTCTCCACCGTCTATCTCCACCTCTCTGTCTCCACCTCTCTGTCTCCACCTCTCTGTCTACACCTCTCTGCCTCCACCTCTCTGTCTCCACCTCTCTGTCTCCACCTCTCTGCCTCCACCTCTCTGCCTCCACCTCTCTATCTCCACCTCTCTGTCTCCACCATATATCTCCACCTCTCTGTCTCCACCTCTCTGTCTCCACCATCTATCTCCACCTCTCTGCCTCTAGGAACGTCAGCCAGTATCGGTGATAATGTCACAATGACACAGTAACGCAGGAGGATGATGTGGCAAAAAGAGTGGATTTCTGACAAATGCTGTTTTTGAGGCAGGTTTGGTTTAAAGGAATTATTTTCGTGAGCCATAGTACAGAAGGAGAATTAGAGTCACATGTCACTCTCTCTTTAGGTGGTCTGAATGGGCCAGACCCTGGTTCAGGCCTCCCCGAAGACAATCAGATAAGACCACATCCTCACTACACAGGAAATCAAACATCTGTCCACTAATAGCCCACATCCATTATGTGTTTATGTGTGTTGCTCTGACTTATTTTCTTCAGAACGAGGAGTACATTTGCAAATAGACGTTTCTGTTATTGTAACCCAGGAACTATGCACGCACACACACACACACACACACACACACACACACACACACACACACACACACACACACACACACACACACACACACACACACACACACACACACACACACACACACACACACACACACACACACACACACACACACACACACACACACACACACAAAACCTGGGTTTACTGTACAGCTCATGTTTGTGTGTGAGGAGTCAAACATTCGTGGGTCAGTCACACTAATGATCTTTCCATGACAGACTGACCAGGTGAATCCAGGTGAAAGCTATGGTCCCTTATTGATGTCACTTGTTAAATCCACTTCAAATCAGTGTAGATGAAGGGGAGGAGACAGGTTAAAGAAGGATCTTTAGTCCTCGTGACAACAGACATGTATTGTGTATGTGTGAGTGTGAATGGACAAGACAAAAGATTGAAGTGCATTTGAACGGGGTGTGGTAGGAGTATGGTACACAGTATTAAATGAACCCATTGTTTCACAGCATCTGGTTCCTCTTCTGTATGGTCATGTTGATTTGATCCTGTTCCTCTTTCCATGGCTTCCTCATGTATAGATTTTACAACATCATGGTTAAGTCCTAAATTACAGGATCACACACTTATCCCCACATATGGCACTACTATTGACCCAGGACTCAAGTAGTGTTCAAAAGTAGTGTTCAAAAGTAGTGTTCTAAACTAGTGCATTACACTACTTGCCAAAAGTTTTAGGACATACTCATTCAATGGTTTTTCTTTATTTGTACTATTGTCTACATTGTAGAATAATAGTGAAGACATCAATACACATATGAAATCATGTAGTAACCAAAAAAGTGTTAAACAAATCAAAATATATGTTATATTTCAGATTCTTCAAATAGCCACCCTTTGCCTTGATGACAGCTTTGCACACTCTTGGCATTCTCTCAACCAGCTTCTCCTGGAATGCCTTTCCAACAGTTTTGAAGAGTTCCCAACTATGCTGAACACTTCTTGGCTGTTTTTTCTTCACTCTGCGGTCCGACTCATCCCAAACCATCTCAATTGGGTTGAGGTCAGGGTATTGTGGAGGGCAGGTCATCTGATGCAGCACTCCATCACCCTCCTTCTTGGTCAAATAGCCCTTACACAGCCTGGAGGTGTATTGGGTCATTGTCCTGTTGAAAAACAAATGATAGTCTCACTAAACCCAAACCAGATGGGATGGCGTATTGCTGCAGAATGCTGTGGTAGCCATGCTGGTTAAGTGTGCCTTAAATTCTAAATAAATCTCAGACAGTGCCACCAGCAAAACACCCTCACACCATCACACTTCCTCCTCCATGCTTTATGGGGCGAACCACACATCCGGAGATCAAACGTTCACCTACACTGCGTCTCACAAAGACACAGCGGTTGGAACCAAAAATCTCCAATTTGGACTCCAGACCAAAGGACAAATTTCCACTGCTCGTGTTTCTTGGCCCAAGCAAGCCTCTTCTTCTTATTGGTGTCCTTTAGTAGTGGTTTCTTTGCAGCAATTTGACCATGAAGGCCCGATTCACGCAGTCTCCTCTGAACAGTTGATGTGGAGAAGTGTGTTACTTGAACTCTGTGAAGCATTTATTTGGGTTGCAATTTCTGAGGCTGGTAACTCTAATGAATTAACTTATCCTCTGCAGCAGTGGAAACTCTGGGTCCTTTCCTGTTTCATCATAGCGCTTCATGATTTTTTGCGACTGCACTTGAAATTTTCCGGATTGACTGACCTTCATGCCTTAATAAAGTAATGATGAACTGTTGTTTCTCTTTGCTTATTTGAGCTGTTCTTGCCATATTATGGACTTGGTCTTTTACCAAATAGGGCTATCTTATGTATACCACCCCTACCTTGTCACAACACAAATGACTGAGTCAAACGCATGAAGAAGGAAAGAAATTCAACAAATTAACTTTTAAAAGGCACACATGTTAACTGAAATTCACTCCAGGTGACTACCTCATGAAGCTGGATAAGAGAATGCCAAGAGAGTGCAAAGCTGTCATCAACGCAAAGGGTGGCTTTTTGAAGAATCTCAAATCTCAAATATCTATATGTGTTTAACACTTTTTTGGTTACTACATGATTCCATATGTGTTATTCCATAGTTTTGATATTTTCACTATTTTTCTACAATGTAGAAAATAGTACAACTAATGAAAAACCCTTGAATGAGTAGGTGTTCTAAAATGTTGACCGGTAGTGTACATGATGAATACAAGGTTTGAGTGCTCTGGTCATGATGACACTGAAGGAATTATTAAATGCATCAATGTCAACACTGGATTTCCATAGCCACAGTGGACAGATAAAATACATCTGGACATTTCCTTGTCATCCACAACACAGAGTCTGTAGAGAGGGATTCAAATGAGATGGGAGAGAGAAAAAACAAGAGGAGAAAATAGATCCTTCACATAAAGACTGATCACAGCCAAAACAGAGAGAGGAATAGAGAGATTTAGTCGACCAGAGATAGACATACGGTCAAGGGAAAAGAGAGTTGGAAGTTAAAATGGAGAGGTGGTGTGAGAGACAGATGCCGATGAGAGAAAGAGAGCGAGAGAGCAAGAGACAGAGAGAGTGAAAGAGAGAGAAAGGGAGAGAGAGTGAAAGAGAGAGAGATGGAGAGAGAGCTGTGCTGTAACACTTACATTGTAGCCAGTAGCAGCAGCAGGAGAAACAGTGGTATTTCTCTACCTCCTCCAGAGAAATCCCAACAGACGTCCCTCTTTCCCCTCCATTGGCCACAAACACACCTTCAACTCTCCCTCCATACCTCTGCTATTCGTCTCTCCCTCCCATCCATCCTCCAGATTCCACTCTCTCTCCCCTCCACCCATATCCTTGTATCTATCTCCGTCCCTCCTTCATATTTTTCCATTAACATATATCTGGCAGCTCCTTCATGTGATTCCTACACTCTCTCCTGTCAACCTTGGGTCTAAACATTCACTTCTGTTCAAAAGTTTGGGGTCACTTAGATATGTCCTTGTTTTTCAAAGAAAAGCATAAAAATAAATAACATCAAATTGATCAGAAATACAGTGTAGACATTGTTAATGTAGTAAATAGAATATCTACATAGGCATACAGAGGCCCATTATCAGCAACCATCACTCAATCCTGTGTTCCAATGGCACGTTGTGTTAGCTAATCCAAGTTTATCATTTTAAAAAGGCTAATTGATCATTAGAAAATCCTGCAATCATTTTAGCACAGTTGAAAACTGTTGTTCTGATTAAAGAAGCAATAAAATGGTCCTTCTTTAGACTAGTTGAGTATCTGGAGCATCAGCCTTGTGGGTTCGATTACAGGCTCAAAATGTCCAGAAACAAAGACCATTCTTCTGAAACTCATCAGTCTATTCTTGTTCTGAGAAATGAAGGCTATTCCATGCGAGAAATTAAGATTTTATACAACGCTGTGTACTACTCCCTTCACAGAACAGCGCAAAACTGGATCTAACCAGAATAAAAAGAGGAGTGGGAGGCCCCGATGCGCAACTGAGCAAGAGGACAAGTACATTAGAGTGTCTAGTTTGAGAAACAGATGCCTCACAAGTCCTCAACTGGCAGCTTCATTAAATAGTACCAGCAAAACACCAGTCTCAACGTCAACAGTGAGTGGGCGACTCCGTAATGCTGGCCTTGTAGGCATTCCAGCAACACCATTCAAAGAAAGAGGCTCTCCTTCTATCTATCTATCTATCTATCTATCTATCTATCTATCTATCTATCTATCTATCTATCTATCTATCTATCTATCTATCTATCTATCTATCTATCTATCTATCTATCTATGTCTGTCTGTCTGTCTGTCTGTCTGTCTGTCTGTCTGTCTGTCTGTCTGTCTGTCTGTCTGTCTCCAACTATCTCAATCAAAGAGTGCATTCTTCCGAAACCATTCAAAGAGCTGATTCTAAACGGACTTCTCAATGACAGATACTGTTCTGACAAAATGTAGTCATTCATAGGCAATTGATAGATGGCTTGTTAAAAGATTCCATTCTACCACACATGAGGCCATTCTTACCCATTCTATTTAAATGATCAAACTATTATCTGGCCCTATATACAGGCGCTGTAGTCGTAAAACAGTTAGGTCTCAAATGTTATACAAACCAAATGAGCGTGTTTGTGTGAGAGACGTGTGTTTGCTCTGTGACCCGGGGACAGGGGTGGCTGAGGTTAGTAGTGTCAGTCATAAAGACAGAGACAAGTACGCTGATCCAATGCCTCCACTATCTGGAGATGGAGACGGAGAGGGGTGGACTACTGTGGTATTTAAGCTTTGCAATAAAGTAATGAATGATGAAGGGTGAAGAGGGAGAAAGAGAAAGAGAGTGAGAGAGGTAGTGAGTGAGAGAGGTAGTGAGTGAGAGAGGTAGTGAGTGAGAGAGGTAGTGAGTGAGTGAGGTAGTGAGTGAGGTAGTGAGGTAGTGAGTGAGTGAGGTAGTGAGTGAAATAGGTAGTGACTGAGTGAGAGAGGCAGTGAGTGAGAGAGGTAGTGAGTGAGAGGTAGAGAGTGAGAGAGGTAGTGAGGGGAGAGATAGTTAGTTAGTGAGAGAGGTAGTGAGTGAGACAGGTAGTGAATGAGAGAGGTAGTTAGTGAGAGAGGTAGTTAGTGAGAGAGGTAGTTAGTGAGAGAGTTAGTGAGTGAGAGAGGTAGTGAGTTAGTGAGAGAGGTAGTGAGAGTGGTAGGTAGTTAGTGAGAGAGGTAGTTAGTGAGAGAGGTAGTTAGTGAGAGAGGTAGTGAGTGAGAGAGGTAGTGAGTGAGAGAGGTAGTGAGTGAGAGAGGTAGTTAGTGAGAGAGGTAGTGAGTGAGAGGTAGTGAGTGAGAGAGGTAGTGAGTGAGAGGTAGAGAGTGAGAGAGGTAGTGAGTGGGAGAGATAGTTAGTTAGTGAGAGAGGTAGTGAGTGAAACAGGTAGTGAATGAGAGAGGTAGTTAGTGAGAGAGGTAGTTAGTGAGAGAGGTAGTTAGTGAGATAGGTAGTGAGTGAGAGAGGTAGTGAGTGAGAGAGGTAGTTAGTGAGAGAGGTAGTGAGTGAGAGGTAGTGAGTGAGAGAGGTAGTTAGTTAGTGAGAGAGGTAGTTAGTGAGAGAGGTAGTGAGGAGAGAGGTAGTGAGTGAGAGAGGTAGTGAGTGAGAGAGGTAGTTAGTGAGAGAGGTAGTGAGTGAGAGAGGTAGTGAGTGAGAGGTAGGAGTGAGAGAGGTAGTTAGTGAGAGAGGTAGAGTGAGAGAGGTAGTTAGTTAGTGAGAGAGATAGTTAGTTAGTGAGAGAGGTAGTGAGTGAGAGAGGTAGTTAGTTCGTGAGAGAGGTAGTGAGTGAGAGAGGTAGTGAGTGAGAGAGGTAGTGAGTGAGAGAGGTAGTGAGGAGAGAGGTAGTTAGTGAGAGAGGTAGTTCGTGAGAGAGTAGTTAGTGAGAGAGGTAGTGAGGAGAGAGAAAGAGAGACTTTTTTGACAAAGTCTTACTCTGTTCATGAACCTTGGAAGGAAGGTGGTGACAGTATTTTCCCCTTTTCCCCCCACTCTGCAACACAGAGCTCTGAAACCCAGGGGGACATTTCAGGGTTAATACGACAGGTGGGTTTAACAAAGATAATGGTTTTAACAGAGCTGCTGGGGGAGGAGACACATGTAGTACACACATACATCAACCCCTTCCATTTCATACAGCCCATAATGCTGAATACTGGGGAACAGAGAGAGGTTGCAATGAGCAGTGACATTTAGTGAGAGCCAGACTCAGTCACTCTAAATATCTACAAGACCTTCATGGAGAAAGAAACTGGTACACATAAACAAGAGTCATGGAGCAAGCTGCATACATTTCAACAAGGCAAGGCAGTGGAGCATCACTGTAGACTCACAAAGACACACAGAGACACACAGAGACACACAGAGACACACAGAGACACAGAGACACACAGAGACACACAGAGACACACACACACACACACACACACACACACACACAGAGACACACACACACACACACACACACACACACACACACACACACACACACACACACACACACACACACACACACACACACACACACACACACACACACACACACAGCTAAGACCAAAACTGACTCACTCGATCTCAGTGGCACCAGGGGTATGTTTTCCCCACTGCAGCTTGTCCGACTCAGAGGGGAGGTCTTCCTGGGCTTCCTCAGCATGTCTCCCCCTGTCTGGAGGCCTGGATCCGGAGCTTCTCTACTGATGTTTTCACTACAGTATCCACTATTTCAGACTACTCCACTGTGCAACTACTGTAAAAATGCCCTCATAATAGCTAACTTGTATTGCTTCTAACACTGTGCTTTGCTAATTCTCTCCCAAACTGGGCTGTACCACTGTCACTGCTACCACATGATGTATAACAGCCATGCAGTTAGTGCTCTGTGACCGTGGCAAATCCAACTGCTCAGACTACTGCTTGTCTCCTTTTATATTTGTTAAAGGGTCCCAGGGTAACTTGGGATAGCACTCTCTACACATACACCCTAGTGGGGAGCAGGGAAGCCCACAGGAAACCCTGTGACGATCTGGGCTCGCTGCTCTAAAGAAATCCAGCCAGGCTTTCAATCCTCGAGGAAATGACCCACGAAACACACACACACACACTCTCTCCTACCGTTCCACTTCCAGTCCGTCCAAGAGTTGGCTGGCTGTGGGGTGAAGGGGGAGGCCAGGCCAGAGATGTCAGGCTCTGGATCATCTGACTCCAGTCTGTTCATGATCCGGGTTGGCACCTCGCCTTCCCCTTCCAGCAGAAACTCATGCACAGACATGAGGGAACGCGCTGCTCCCACACTCACAGAAACACACACATCCAGAGGTACCCTGACAGAGATACAGGCAGACCGTCCGAAAACTCACCCCAAGAGGTTCTTGTCCGATACACACACACACACGAAAAGATCTGGCTCTGTTGCGATGTACTATCACTCACAGGAGTGATTCAACACACACTCACATGCAGGCTGCGAGGAGAGGTGTGGATTTAGCCTACTATATTGCACACAGGCCAACGTGCAGTAAAGTCCAGGTCGAGATCATATACGCAGCCAGAAACAAATGTCCAGTTCCATCCAAGATGAGCCAACCTGAGCCGAGCCAACTTGAGCCGAGCCAACCTGAGCCGAGCCAACCTGAGCCAAGGGCAAAGTCCGTCTGTCACTTCTGCCTCAACCAGGACTGACTGATCTGCAACGTGCCCGACACTGAACGTCACCACGACTGAGCTGTCAATAGCTCAGGGAGTCAGAGTGCAGCACATACACTTTGAGAGCGAAGGAGGAAAGAGAGGGAGAGAGAAGGAGAGGAGGAGGAGAGAAGAGGAGAGAAGAGGAGAGGAGGAGGAGAGAAGAGGAGAGGAGGAGAGAAGAGGAGAGAAGAGGAAAGAAGAGGAGAGAAGTGGAGAGAAGAGGAGAGAAGTGGAGAGAAGAGGAGAGAAGTGGAGAGAAGAGGAGAGAAGTGGAGAGAAGAGGAGAGAAGTGGAGAGAAGTGGAGAGAAGAGGAGAGAAGAGGAGAGAAGAGGAGAGGAGGAGGAGAGAAGAGGAGAGGAGGAGAGAAGATGAGAGAAGAGGAGAGAAGAGGAGAGAAGTGGAGAGAAGAGGAGAGAAGTGGAGAGAAGAGGAGAGAAGTGGAGAGAAGTGGAGAGAAGAGGAGAGAAGAGGAGAGAAGAGGAGAGGAGGAGGAGAGAGAGGAGAGGAGGAGAGAAGATGAGAGAAGAGGAGAAGAGGAGAGAAGTGGAGAGAAGAGGAGAGAAGTGGAGAGAAGAGGAGAGAAGAGGAGAGAAGAGAAGAGGAGAGAAGAGAAGAGGAGAGAAGTGGAGAGAAGAGGGAGAAGAAGTGGAGAGAAGAGGAGAGAAGAGGAGAGAAGGGGAGAGAAGAGAAGAGGAGAGAAGAGGAGAGAAGTGGAGAGAAGAGGAGAGAAGTGGAGAGAAGAGGAGAGAAGTGGAGAGAAGAGTAGAGAAGAGGAGAGAAAAGGAGAGAAGAGGAGATAAGAGGAGAGAAGTGGATAGAACAGGAGAGAAGAGGAGAGAAGTGGAGAGACGAGTAGAGAAGAGGAGAGAAAAGGAGAGAAGAGGAGATAAGAGGAGATAAGAGGAGATAAGAGGAGAGATGAGGAGAGAAGAGGAGAGAAGTGGAGAGAAGTGGAGAGAAGAGGAGAGAAGAGGAGAGAAGAGGAGAGGTGGAGGGGTAGAAATATAGGGCAGCCATTTAAGCACAAATCCTTCTGCTGGGGTTAATTATACAGCCATTACTTCTTCTGCTCTAATCTCTCTCCCTCTCTCTCCCCTCCCTCTCTCTCTCCTCCCTCTGTGTCCAGTCTATCCCTTGTCCCATGGTGAAATGCGAACACAATCAGTCATGCCAGTGAATCACACACGGCTCAATAGTTAAATGAAGGCTCTGGACTACTAGAGGACTTAAATGTTCGGTTGAGAAAGCTGAGAAGTGCTGTGACTAGTCATTGACTGGGGGAGCTGGTCAAATTGGCAGACTAGCTTTCTCTACTGTTATTGTGAATAGTTGATGAGGAAAATGGCAGATGCTGAGAGTTTGGGTATTTGGCATATAAACTAGGAATAAGTGTTACTAGTTAGTCAGGGTTATTCGTCAGTCAGGGTTATTAGTCAGTCAGGGTTATTAGTCAGTCAGGGTTATTAGTCAGTCAGGGTTATTAGTTAGTCAGGGGTATTAGTCAGTCAGGGTTATTGGTTCGTCAGGGTTATTAGTCAGTCAGGGTTATTAGTTAGTCAGGGTTATTAGTCAGTCAGGGTTATTAGTCAGTCAGGGTTATTAGTTAGTCAGGGTTATTAGTTAGTCAGGGTTATTAGTCAGTCAGGGTTATTAGTTAGTCAGGGTTATTAGTTAGTCAGGGTTATTAGTTAGTCAGGGTTATTAGTTAGTCAGGGTTATTAGTTTGTCAGGGGTATTAGTCAGTCAGGGTTTTTAGTTCGTCAGGGTTATTAGTCAGCCAGGGTTATTAGTTAGTCAGGGTTATTAGTCAGTCAGGGTTATTAGTCAGTCAGGGTTATTCGTTAGTCAGGGTTATTAGTTTGTCAGGGGTATTAGTCAGTCAGGGTTATTAGTCAGTCAGGGTTATTAGTTAGTCAGGGTTATTAGTCAGTCAGGGTTATTAGTCAGTCAGGGTTATTAGTTAGTCAGGGTTATTAGTCAGTCAGGGTTATTAGTCAGTCAGGGTTATTAGTCAGTCAGGGTTATTAGTCAGTCAGGGTTATTAATTAGTCAGGGTTATTAGTTTGTCAGGGGTATTAGTCAGTCAGGGTTATTAGTCAGTCAGGGTTATTAGTCAGTCAGGGGTATTAGTCAGTCAGGGTTAT